>NW_007734100.1:0-1684 GCF_000696425.1 Galeopterus variegatus | reverse complement strand
GCATGGATGAACCTTGCAAACATTATGCTGAGTGAAAGAAGCCAGATACCAAAGGTCACACTGTGTGATTCCATTTACAGCATGTATATAAAATGTCCCCAAAAGGCAAATCCGTAGAAATTACTGGTTGCTTGGAGCAGGGGAAGGAGGGAGGGGTTAGAGAGGTCTCTATTTAGGATGATGACAGTGGTATGGGTTAGACCGTGGTGGCGGGTGCACACCCTTGTGAATGTACTAAGTGCCAGCAAACTGTGCGATTTTAAACGGTCGATTTTACGTTGTGCGAATTCTACCTCAAAGACCAGTTTTACTGCTGTAAAGTTCTAACTGTCCCGTGGTGATGATCGGCTGCTGCATTTCTCCCTTGCCCACCTCCCTGCCTTTCCTGCGCTCCCCCCGCGTCTCCCACCTGGTCTCCTTCCCGCGCGCGGTACCAGGACGCCCAAGGAGCGCTCTGGACCGTTGGGCGCCCCCGTCCCTGGCTGCCGGACGGCCCGAACTGGGCACGTGCACCACCGCTCTCACCTAGAAATGGACGCTGCGGGACGAGTTTTCTCGAGCGCTTCGCTTGATGGGGATGGTCCGGGAAGGTAGCACGCGCCAGGGCCGGTGCAGAAGATGGTAGGCTTTTCACCTTAATGTTCAGGCCCCTCCAGAAGCTGATCTCGGCCACCCGAAACCTCCAGATGTTGTGCTGTGAAAGCCAGGTTGACCACCTGTGGGAGCTTGCAGACACTGAGGACTTGGGGGGGCTCGTAGGCTTCCAATGGAGGCCTTGCTCCTTTNAGGATAAAAGTTGAGGAGGGGGACAGAGTCCAGACATCTCAGAACGCAAGGCACCATGTTTATGAATTCTATTTCAGTAAGAAAGAGAAGTTAGGAAGTTAGACAAGTTGTCCACAACCACACTTCCTCTTCAAAGTGCAGAAAAACTCATTTCCCTTCAAAACGAATAACAGAAAAGGATTGAGATCAAATTCTGTACAAAAGCATTCAATAAAAAGGAGAATAAGGGGCAGAGTAGCATTCTCTCATACAATGCAATTCAGAAAAGACAGGCCCAAAAAACAGGTCAAAACAGTAACCCACTGTTTAAAACTCGTTAAAAGACATTAGGAAAAGCTTCCAAAAGATGAAAGAACACGGAGGGAGTATGGGGAATTATTATCTAGTGGGTGCAGAGTTTCTCTTTCGGATGATAAAGAAGTTCTGGAAGTGGATACCGGTAATGGCGGGACAAAATTAAAAATCTACTTGTCACTGAATTGTACACTTAAAAATAGCTAAAATGGTAAATTTTACATGACGCATAATGTACTACAAAAAAAAATGAAGGAATGACATAAATCAAAACTAAAAGAGCTGAGAGAACTCAGAACAGAATTAAAAATAAAAAATATATCTAAGAACTAAAAACCAAACTAAAAGAAACACAAGAGTTAATGAAAACACAAGAAATNGAGAAGGCCTATCTGATCAAAAACGTAACAGTTCTATGGAATAAAAAGTTGTAGACTTAGTTATTCAAAACTCCTATCAAACCAATGTACTTCCTATTGGTTTGTCAATATGGACTTTTTCAATTTGAAAATTGGATTACAAGATGAATACCAACAGCATAACTGAGAGGTTATTGTACTAAGTTATGATTTGTTTGGCCAAACGATCCATATTTGCAATTGAA
>NW_007734099.1:83921-99142 GCF_000696425.1 Galeopterus variegatus | reverse complement strand
CAGAAGAGATTTATGAACAAATACAGTGTTGTTTATTCCAATAGGACCCAGCATCACAAAGCTAGGTAGAGTTGATGAAAAACAACAAATCATGACGCTGTCGAAGGGTTTTGTGACTTTCAGGGAATTCATTTCTGATCGTAGCCTCACTACTGAACGGATTTATGATTCTGATGGAAGTGGTCTCCTCTGGCACTGCTTGCCAGGTTAATTCTGGTCCATTTGGAGGAGCTGTGAATCAGGTTCTTGTGCTCTAACGCAGGGGGTGAACTGTTTTTGCAGAAATAATAGTACAGATTCCCATAAAATGACACTAAAATTGGCTAAAATTTTCATTCCCCTACAGCTTTCAAAGTGGTCACACATTGACCAGTTGTTCTCATAGCACAAGCTAATGCATAAATGGACAAAAACTTTTTTCCTCCTTACTGGTTTTATTATCTTGTAATATGCCCAGTGAAAGATTTTTAAAGGGCCCTAACTCTGTTTTAGAAACATTTTTATCATTAAGGCTTTCAAAAATACACTAAAGTAGAGACAATCCTTATCCAGATTTATTTTATCTCCTCTTTTTCCCCCCCACTGATGAATATCTTCATCTCTACCTACTTGAAAAATTTTTTTCAGTGAAAAATATCATTTGGAACCTTTCAACAAAGGTCCCTGATGGTTACAAGAAGCTTAATACTCTTATTAGGTATTTAAAGCTTTGTTTAATCCAGCTTCAGACTCCCCTTCTAGCTTTTTCTCCCAATAGGCCCCTACATGAATTATATGTCATAGACAATTTTAATTACTTAGAGTCCCTGAATACATGTTGAAAATTTCTGCCCCTGCTATGCCATTCTTTCTGCCTGGAATGCCTTCCTTTACTCAATTTCTGGCAAGGAAAATCTTACTCATTGGGCACGCCCTGGCTATCTGTTCCTCTACAGCTAGACTGCAATTAGACTGCCTTTCCCAGCCTCCATTGTAGGTAGGTGTGGGTGTAAGTGATTTGCACTCCTTCCAGGTCTTGTCTATAGAAACCTACCATGTTCATTCTCCTCTCGTTCTCATCTTCTGTCCGTAAACGGAAGCCAAATATCAGGACAGCTAAGCTATGCATGCCGAATATCAAAGACGGCAGAAGCTTCGTCTGTCTTGTCCCTAAGAGATTGAGTGGCACGGAGCCTCTCCTCTACCATTTTGAACTTTTCATGTATTAGAAAAAATTACTGTTGCCTCCACCCTTAGTGATGCCTCCACCCTTCTAATCATTATAGCAAAGAGTTCTTCATTTTCTTATAGTTTTATAGTACTTATTCCAAACTACCTCAACTTCCTGCTCACCTGCCTCCTAAAATGGTACCTGCCCCTGCACCTCATTCTGTCTTCCTTTCCTTGAGTTTCAGTGCAGGGACTCAGTTGGAAGCGCCCCTCCTCATGACCAAGGCCAGACCCCTCCCATGCTCATGTCCCCAGGAGGGTCGGCTGCAGGTCTGCTCCATGCCCTCTCCACTCTGGGCCCCAGGCTGATGAAGCAAACTCTGTGGGACGTGCTCACTCTCATGGCAGAGGGAACAAAGGAGATTCTGAGGAAGCACAGGCTGGCTCTTAAATCTGCCTCCTGGAAGTGACACAGGTCACTTCTGCTCATGTCTCATTGTCCAAAGCATGTGATGTGGCCCAGCCTGAAGTCGAGGAGGTGTGATGTAAATCCTTTCCCCGGAGGCACAGCGTTATCCCAATCTACCACCATACTGTGCTCACCCTGCATTTCTCCTTCCCTGTCTCCCTGGCGGATTTGCAAGTCGTATAGAACCCACAAATGCATGTTGCTGGACCTGCTTAGGGTTTTCTACTTTTGAAATTGGTTTCTATTGTTTAAAAGTGGGAAGATTCCACCTCCAAATCCTCATGTATCACTTCTCTGGGAGAATTTGAAGATGTGGCAGGTCCGGTCTGGAATTCACCTGTGGTAGCTGTGGCTGGGGCTGCGCTGTGGCTGCCCTTTCTAGGTGGATTTGTGCTGCACAGTTTGACACAATCTCCTTCTGCATTTACAGTTCACACCCCTGACAGCCCTGTGGACAGCCTAGTTTGCTTCCCTAAATGCTAACGTTCTGACTGCTCCCTCCTTGGCCTGTAGTCTATTGTCTCTGCGTATTCTTCTCGAAGAGTACCTCCTTTCCCGTGGCTTCAGTTTCACTGCCCAGCCCCCAGCCTTCTCTGCCACACTGCTAAGGTGTTGCTGTAGGTCCTCATCCCCTTCTGCATGGATAATTTTGTCAGTCTCCTAACTGCTGTCCCAGCTTCTAGTCTTGCCCAGACTCTGATCTATCTCCAGTGAATGCTATGATCTATTATAAAGCCCACACATGGTATGTAACCAGCCCCTCCCCATCCCCAGCATGCACGTCTTCAATAACACGCCATTGCCATCGGGGTTAGCCCAATCTTTATGTGGCTGTCCTGCTGGCCCTGCCTTCCCCTCTTGTCTCACTTCTTGCTCCCACTCTCTTGAACTCTTTGTTTGGGTCAGACTAAATTACTTTCCTGGCTGTGCTATCCTTCACTTGAGGTCTCTGTGTGTGCTACCTTCATTCACGGGGCTGCACCTCCTGCTCCAGGAAGCCTTCCTTGACTGCTCTCCACTTTCACCCAGGCTGGGTTAGGTGTCCTCGTGGATGGTTCAGAATCACCCCGTTTCTCCTCTACCATGCTCCTTGATACACTTAATTGTAGCTACTTTTTAATTTCTCTACTTCTCCAGTTAGATGGTATTAAGGGCTAAATTATGTTCCCCTAACCCCCAAATTCATATGTGGAAGTCCCAAGCTCCAGTGCCTCAGAATGTAACTGAACTTGTACATAAGTGGTGATTAAGTTCACATGAAGCTATTAGGTTGTGGTTCTAACTCATTAGGACTGGTGTCCTTATATGAAGACAAAGAGACACCAGGGATGCCTGCACACAGAGGAAAGACCATGGGAGGACACAGCAAGCAGGCGGACTTCTGCAAGCCAAGCAGAGAAACCTCAGAAGAAACCAAACCTGCCGACATCTTGATCTTGGACTTCTAGACTCCAGAACTGTAAGAAAATAAATTTCTATTGTTTAAGCCAATCCATCTGCAGTATTGTGTTATGGCAGCCCTGGTGAACTAACGCAGATGGTGAGCAATTTGAGGTCAAGGTCAAGACATATTTTTCTTGGTGTCCTTATCACATGCTCTAAATCCTATCACACAGTGAAGGTGAGATACACGTTTATGAAATCAATTGATAGTCAATTGATAAATTGATAAACAAAGTTGATATTGATAAGTACATAAGATATAGTTTTGAGGAAGTTGTATTGATATAGTAAATTGGAGCTCTACTATGAAAGAACTTGCAAATGTTGGTTAGTGAACAATGGGGTCATATCACAATGGTGTTTTGTATTTATAGAAGCTTTTCTCTAGGAAACAAAAAAGCCTCTGGCTTCTATTAATACATCCCTCTGCAAGCAACAAAGAGGAGCACTAGTGATTGTGATCTTCTGGGGAGCAACCTGAGGTGTGAGGGTCAGGCAGCCTGCCCAGGACCTGAGCAAGCTGCTGGCCTGAACACAAAAAAGCCTCTGGCTTCTATTAATACATCCCTCTGCAAGCAACAAAGAGGAGCACTAGTAATTGTGATCTTCTGGGGAGCAACCTGAGGTGTGAGGGTCAGGCAGCCTGCCCAGGACCTGAGCAAGCTGCTGGCCTGAACAGCACTGAGGGGAGGCCGGAGTGTTCCTGCCAGCTGGCCGAGTGCTGCGTCCTGCAGCCAGTCCCTGTGGGTAATCCTCACGACACTCCCATGAGATGACTCGGCTGCACTCGCTCCAAAGTGACAATAGCACTGGGAATGCCACTTCAGGAACTGCAGTGGAGGGAAAGAAATGGCAGATTTGAGGGGAAAAGATGAGCCCATTAGAGCTGACATGATGACAAGCATCAGGGCAAAAAATGAGTGTAGGGTTCATCAGCCATCCAGATGTTTTTATCCACAGACATGATAATGTCTGGAAACATCTGGAGGGTAAGTGGAAAAGTTGTGTTTTTCCACATGTGTGGCACAACTGGGCAAACCTGAGCTGGGAACGGGCGTGGCTGGAAGGGTGCTCGTTCACCATTGCCCCATTCCCCAAAGGGCTCCACTGGACTGGAAGAAGCTGGATTTAGCTGGAGCTGTGGTTTAACAGCCACATGCACACACACAAATATACACACATGAAGCTGGAGGCTGCTTGGGTGCGTCCAGAGATACAACATACAGGACTTCCAGAAAGAAGACGACTCCCCATGGACTGCAAAAAGGCCAGACAGCAGCCAACTAAACCCACAGCATTCAGTGTCTGAGCCAGCCCGCACCTGTGCACAGCTGGTGGCAAGTGTAGGTCATTCGCATCAGCAGCAACCAGAGAACACTGTAGGATAATGTGCTCAGGGAGAGAATGAGAGTAGAATCAGGCCGGGGTGAACGTTTTGATGGTCAAGGTTGTCGATGTGGATGGAGGTCAGGAGACAGGGTCAGTTCTTTAATGTCAGTTCTTAGGAGCAGATATGGCCTGAGGGAGAGAATGAGAGTAGAATCAGGCCGGGGTGAACGTTTTGATGGTCAAGGTTGTCGATGAGGATGGAGGTCAGGAGACAGGGTCAGTTCTTTAATGTCAGTTCTTAGGAGCAGATATGGCCTACAGTAAACAAAGAGAACTTGCTAGCAAACAGGGCTTGTGGATCACAGCCAGCACGTCTGCTGCTAATTCCTGTAGCTGTGGGCTCGCTGGACTTGAGATGGTCCTGAGCCAGATTATGTGATGCTCTCCTTCCCTTTCACCCATCCGTTCATTCTTCATTCACTTGACCATTATTTATTGAATGCATAAAACACATGGATCAAGAGCTATCTCAGTTGATGTGGATTTAATAGTAAACTTCTAGGCTAGTGAAGGATGCAGAGAAGATAAACAGTGTGCTGCAATACAGCTTCCTTCCTGACGTGGTGGGGGAGGCCTCCCGGGCAGTGGGAGCGCACCTGGGCCCGATGGGCAAATGCTCTCCTGGAGGAGGTGATGTCTACATTCAGATCGGAAGGATGAGTGGAGCTGAGCCAGGGAAAAGGAGGGCTAAAGAGTTTACCAGAACAGGGTCACTGTGCAGTGGCTCAGAAGAGGAAGCGTCAATAGTTCAGAAAGGCTGGCATGTTTGGTGCGAGAAACAAGGCAAGAGAAGTCAACATAGCTGGGACCTGGAGTGGCTTGTCATCCCTGGTGGTGAGGATGGCCCCTGACAGGCTAGACACGTGGAGCTGACCCTCAGAACATGGAGCGAGGTAGGAGGTAAAGATTGGGAATCACTCATGTGCAGATCTCAGTCAAAGGCCTGAGTGTGGGATGTCCCCCAGAGGGTGACCGGGGTGAGAAGGGAGAGAGCCCAGGACAGCATCCTGAGAAGCCCCAACATTTAGACGATGGGCAGAATCGCAGGGGCACCCAGGGCTGACTAGGATAGACAGCCGGAGAGCCGGGAGGAAAACCCAGAGAGGTGGCAGTGAGGTCCCCAGAGGAACAGCAGGTTTTAAGAACAAGGCCATGGTTGGCATGTAAAAGGGGCTGAGAAATCAAGTAAAATCAAAACTGAAAAAAGGTCTACTTAGCCACACGGGGAAGATTGGTGACGGAGGTGAAGGGGGAGGGGTGGAGGAATGTGTAGGAGGTGAGAGAGCAGTGCTGCAGAGTTTTCTAAGCACTTTGACCACGATGGCGAGACAGAGATGGATGGGAAGCCCATTTTAAGATGGAAGTGATGAGAGCATGTCTGAACAGCAGCAAGGGCCTTGCAGGGCTAGATGTTTCGGCAGGGGTGGGAGTGGGCTCTGTTGTTTCTGTCCACTGAAGTTTCTAAGGAGAAGGCGTTATGGTAAGCCCAGAACCCATTTAGATGTTGTATGGTGCTAAGGGACTGAGCCCTGGCACTAGGCCTTGAGGGCTTAGTCCTGCCTCTTCCATATTCTGGCTGCGTGATCTTCAGCAAGTCACCGTCTATCTAAGCCTCAGTTTCTTTGTCTGCAACAAGAGGACCTCCCTCATGAAGCTCTAGAGCAATCAAATACAATAACGTGCATAAAGCCGTCAGCACAGTGCCCGGCAAGGACACATTAATGTCTAGCCTTCTTGTCATTACGCTTCGGAAGGATGGTTGCTTGTCAGTAGCTTGTCCATAGGGCGGAGACGGTGGGGGCCTCCTCACCCTTGGAGGGTGGTGAGGACCCACTGTCTTTGCTCTGTTGGGGTCTCTTTCCCAGCACCCGATGCTGAGTGCAGCCCCGCTGACCCTGAGACCTGCAGATCGTATTTACAGCACGGGGAGCCGGCGAGTACCTACAGGAGGCTCCGCGTTGCTGGGCGCCGACACCGCAGGGGAAACCACAGCTTTGTGACTGACTCTTTGCTGGAAAGCCCAGCCTCCTTTTTATCTGCAGGCAGGAATGTGGCTCAAGGGAATGTGGATTGAGCTCCTGGAACACCCTATGCTGCTTCTGAGATGGCTTCTTTGTTTCTGAACATCACCACAACGTCTCACATTGTAAACCAGAAACTATGTCTCTTTCTCTTTTGCTTCTTGTGCCCAACTTCCTTCCAGTGGAGACTGTGACTGTCTTTTTTTCTCCCACCGGGGAGTCCAGTAGGTTTTTTCCCCCTGGAATCAGATGGAGACTCAGGGATGGAGCTGGGGGCTTTGTAGATAACCCAGTGACCAGAGAGAAAAAGGAAGCTTGAGGTCACACAGCTAGTGGCCAGTCCAGGACTCAAACTTCAGGTCTCCTGATTCCTGTCCAGTGCTCTCTGCAAAGCTTCTCCCATAAAGAATGAGGATTTAGTAATCCATCCATCTCCCTTCAGCCTCTCTGAATGTTACAGATAGATTCAGCTAAAGTACATCGTGCTCCTCCCGTGCATCAGGTCCTTTTAGGCACTGGGGACTGATCAGCAGAGCAGAAATAAATCCCTGCTCTTGCAGGGTTTATACTGTCTTCCCGAGTGAGGGAAGACAGATGGTAAACATAGTAAACAAATACATGATAAACAGATCCCCTATGATGTCTCCCCAGGGAGCATTTCCTAATACATTGCCTTGATTTTTTAAAACACAAGCTTCATAGAACATATATACCTTTCAATACAATGTATTTTCGCCCAGTGGCTATATAGAAAAACAGTCGTATTTATGACCCCCCAAACTCAATACAACATTTAAACAAAATGAACTGCAGAAATACAAGGGAACTTCAAAAAGTCTGTGGAAAGATGGAATTAAAAGATAACACAAATCTTTCCAGGAACTTTCTTGAGTTACATTCTAAATACAATTTGTAGGCAGTCGGAATCGGGCAGGTCTTTCGAAAGGCAGGTCAAGTGTCCACGTGGGGTGTGTGCCCTGGTTGTTGTCACAGCTGAAAGAGGAGCCACAGCGTGCCCAGCAACGCTTTGTTACAAACTGATGGTTTTCTGGTGATCAGGAAGCAATGCTTTAAGCATTTTACACTCTAACATTATAGTTTATTATTTACATACAGATTTATCGATGTTTTACTGTATATTAGTTACATTTTAGGAAATTGGTTGGTAGTCTTGAGTTGATGCACAACACATTATAGTTTGTCCCAAGTTAAGTCACGGGAAACAGGCTCTAGCGTTTGTGTGCAGAAGGCTGATTTTCAGGATGCTATCCCCAATGTTAGGAATGTGGTAGGAAGGTGAGAGCTGTTATAAAATACCAGGCCTGCATTTGTTCGTGATCTCATAGCAATGGCTGGTTGAGACTCTGGTCACAGCCTTAGTGTCCCCATGGATGACAGATCCTTTTTTGGGGGGAGCGAGCAATGGTCCCTGAGTCAAAGACATTTAGGTGGCTTTGGTGGCAATGAACACGTCTTCCACTTGGCTTAGCCGTCATGACCATGGCTACTTGCAAAGTAACTTCAACAGGAAATGCAAAATGATCCTCTCATCAAGTTCAGTGCGAGGCTTTTGCCAATTCCATGAGGTCCCCCCCTTTTTTTTGAATGGTAACTGCGGAATGGTAGGAAGTGTCCCACAAAGGATTTCCTTCGTCATTGTTGTTTTTTTGCCTAGGAAAAAAAATGTGGGGGGAGGGACAAGAATCTCCCTTCCTTTGTGAGTTCTGTGATTCAGAGTTTAAAAGGCCAGCGACAGGATCTGGGTCACAGTCTTGGTTTCCTTCTTCTGTGGGGCCTCCTGCTTCACACACCTGCCCCTTTAAATATGGGGACTAGAGTTCCATATATTGTCACCCATTCTTATACTTGGTCACATGGGTGAGAAGAGCTTTCCTTGGGGTTAGAATCTGTACTAAGGGAAGTAACACATATTACAATAACCAAAACTTAAATTTTAGCTCATAAAGCGTTCCCAGGTCACTTAGTCCCACCCGTTTCTCAAGCAGAACCCCCCTCCCACTCCCAGTGACAGCTGGATGAGGCCCTGTGTGCTCTGAGCTCATCTGCCTATGTGTGGGTAATTCATCAGGGTTCTCCAGAGAGACAGAACCAGTGGGATGTGTGTGTATACGGGATGAGTTTTATTTTAGGGAATTGACTCACGTGATTTCGGAGGCCAGCAAGTCCAATCTGCAGGACGAAGTGCCAGGAAGAGCCGATGCTGCAGCCTGTGTCTGAAGGCCGTCTGCTGAAGGATTCCTTCCTGCTCATCAACTTTTGTTCTGTGCAGGCCTTCACCTGGTTCAGTGAGGCCCACCCACACGGGGGAGGGCTGCTGCTTGACTCTAAGTCCACTGATTTAAATGTAAATCTCATCCAAAAATATCCTCACAGAAACATCCAGATAATGTTTAACTCAATAGCTGGGTACCATGGTCCATCCAAATTGACATAAAATTAGCCATCACTGTGGGGTACAACATTTAGAATATTATATGTACTAGTTAATATTCAGTGACTAAAACACACACACACACACACACACACACATACACACACAATTGGACTGCCCCTTTGCCCCTCTGTGGAAGGAAAGGAAGAGCAAACCTTGGGTGGAGAGAAAATCTCCCTGCTCCTTTCTGCCAGGTGCCAAGGCGGTGGCACCTGGGCTTAGATGACTGATTAAAAATGACCTTGGCTGCAGAACCTTTAAAATAAGCTGTTGCTAGCCAGCTGCAGCCTTCCTGCATCCCTGGATTTGTGTAGGGGCAGGAAGAGGCAATTAGCTGATGTGTGCTAATTGCGTGCACACATCCACATGGGAGGCTGTGTAACAGAATGGTTAGGTGGTGTGTGGACGAGGGAGCCGTACTGCCTGGTTGGAACCCAGCTTTGCCACTGACTTGCCGTGTGACTGTGGACAAGCTACTTAGCTTCTCTGGGCTCAGTTCCCTCATCTGTACCTTGGCGTTATCAGCACCATGCTCTAACCAACTGAGTTAACCAGCCAGCCTCTTTTCATTTAAATAAATACATTTCTATGGTATTATTTTTAGTTCTTTAAAAGTATTCCATCATATGAATACACTACAATTTACTCAACTAATCCTTTCTTTTTGAATTAAGTTGTTTCCAAATTTTCCAATTAGAAATAAGGCTACTATGCAAATAACTGATAAGTATGTGAGGTAATGCGTATGCTAATTATCTTGATTTAGCCATTCCACAATGTATACATATTCTGAAACATCATATTGTATGCCATAAATATATCCAATTTTTATTGGTGAATTAAATAAATAAATAAGGCTACTAGAACCATCTCTGTAGCTAAGCCTGTATGAATATTAAAAACATTTCAATTAATTAAATTAGTAGTATTATTAATACTTAAGTTACTATAAATTCCTAATAGTCTAAAGGTTTACTTAAAAACCACTAGCATTTTTCCTTTCAAAATACTCTCCTATTAATGGAAGTAATCATTGAGATCAGTAGTAAGTTTTATATTTTTCATTAACATGAATCTTGATTTCATTAAAATTGTATGAATTCAACATTAAAACTGTTATGAGTCATTTAAAACTTTTTTAGGAGATAACTGATGACATATGAATAAAACATAAGGAAAGTGACATACTCTGTCACAATCTCTCAGTAGGCTTCCCTGGGACTCCTCCTATCCAAGATACTCCAGGGGTGGTGGCTCCAGCACTACTAAGGAGGGTGGTCTCTGTCTCCACATGCAATTGTTTAAGATTTAAGGCTGATATTCCACTTTGAGGCAATCCGCCTGCCCTTCCTTTGGCTCAGGGACCACTAGTCTTCCTGAAATCCTTCCTCCACTTCCTACCTGAATTCTCTCTTTTCTATGACCGGTAAGGGGATCGCAACCCTCGGCACGGTGTGGTGAGCACCACGCTCAGCCAGTGAGTGCACAGGTCATCCCTATATAGGATCCGAACCCGCGGCCTCGGTGCTACCAGCGCCGCACTCTCCTGAGTGAGCCACGGGGCCGGCCCCCTACCTGAATTTTCTACCTCCTGGAACTTCCCTTCTCTAAATCCATTTGTACATTGCTATCGGATTTAGATAACATGCCAGTCTGAAATTGCTCAGGTATCTAGAAACCTTCTGCCATCAAAGATTAAGAGTCAGAGATTAAAGTACACCAGAGGTTAGCCTGAGCATCAAGGTATTAACCTACCTTTACACCTCTATCTGTCTCCTGCTGCTCCAGACTGCCTGCTTTGTCCAGGCTCAAGCCCTCTACCTTGTTTATCAATGGATAGGAAAGTGCTTCCTGCTTCTAGTCCTCCTTTCTAGGAGATTTGGTCTGGGCCCAGGGAAGTGGGGGCCCCCAGTGGGTGGGTCTATTCTCCCCAGTGCTCACCTGCCCTCAGGCGGCCTGCTCTTCTGGGCTAAGGGCTGAGATTCTGCTCATTAAGAATCTTTTTTATCCATCCGCCTGCCTCCCCCCAACCTGTGTTGGGTACTCTGAGCCCAGAGGTATGTTTTCAGTGTCTCACTGAGAATTGTATTCTTCCTCTAAAAGTGTCTTTAATTGGGGAAGCAGAAGCTGCAGGAATTTACAGCCAGATCAAGGGACAGCATGACACTTGTTTTCTCACAGAAAAGGTGCTTGTGAGGAGCTTTAACCATATTAATGTGGTGCGAACGGAATGAGCTTGAAAACAGATTAATTGAGCTCTCAGGGTATCTCTTAAGGATGTTGGGATCTTGGGAGAGTGGGTGGCTTATCATAATTTTGCATATTTTACATTGTTTTATCCAAAAACGTAATTATTCTCTTTCCTTCCCATTGAAGGTCACATATCCCTATGTATAAAGAAGTTAAGGATTGCAACAAAATGCTCCAGAGGTTTGTCCGGAGAGCTGCACCTGCTATGCAGAAGCAATTGAATGGGAAGACGGAGACATGTATTAAGTGCAGAGTGTCTCAAACAGTGAGACAAATGAAAAATCGTGCTCACATGATGTATGGAGACACAGACCTGATGACCTGGATCTTTAACTGGTGTGTCTTTATAATAAATCTCTTTAATTTGCCTGATGCTTAAGTGTACAGAGCACTGTTATTTACATAACCTCATTTTATCTCAGGGAGATGGATTCAGAGAAGTTAAGTGGCTGGCCCAAAGTCACACTTCTCTAAGTGGTCAGGGTTAGACCCATGACTTTGGGTCCATATCTTCCCACTCATATGTGAGTGTCTTTTGGTAAAAGATATTTCTGTCCTTTTTTTTCTTCCATTGCCTTTACATGTAGATTTACTTCATTTATAAAGTTGCTAGCTAAAATGATGAGATTAAGTTCTCAATGTCAGCCCCCAAAATCTACCTTGCCCCAGTGTAGGTATCTGTGGGGAACAATGGCCTATGAGCTTGGGCTTTGGTGGGCAGGTGAGGTGGGCTTCACCAGTGTTGGGGCACACAAAGTACTAATGTTAGGGCTTGATTTCTTCAACGTCCCCCCAAACTGCACTTTTGGGGCTGCTGGATAACCGCTGAGTGGGTGGTTCTCTACCCCCAAAGAGCATGGGTTTGGACTCCTGGAAGGGTGACTGGGGGAGGGACGGGGGGGGGGATGGGAGAACGAGATGGAATGGATTTTTTCTACAATGCCATTGAGGCTGTACTTATCTTCAGGAGCCAGATAACTCCTTGTTTCAGGACAAAGCAGCAACACTTTTACAGATATTTGATATGCAGATATTGCAATGATCTGGGAATACATTTTAACCTTTTTTAATGTCAATATCTTGTTTTCTTTCTAGACTAGTTTAGAATGTAAAAAAAAAAAAAGTGATGTTGAGGAACAGATTGCCCTTAAAGGGGCCTACAGTTGTTGTCCTAAACACTGTTTTGCAAAAGTGTTGACAACCTCAGAGATAAGCAAAAGTAAAGAAAATCAAGATTCTTGACACCGTGACTGACCCTGGGAAGAGGCTTCGTACGGAAAGTGGAGCTGAGCAAGAGGCTGATCTGTCATATGCACGAGAAGCACTTTGTCCCCTATGGTCCTGCCTCTCCACACCTTTTCTTGAATTGGCTTTCATAAAACCTCTCATACTGAGCACGGAGAAACAAAGGAGGTGGCAAAATGAATTGAGTTCTGTAAAGTGGACGGGAACCTTAAGGTGTTTAGATCAAAGTGCCCTTAAAACAGAGACCTCTGTCACCTCTGCATCACACTTTTTTACTGTCTTTTCTTTCCTTTGCATGAGGCAAGGACCCGGATTTTATATCGATGGTAGTGGAGCAAAATAATTCCTTTCCCCACCTTTCACCAATTGAGCTGGACCCTTTGGACAAGAAATAAGCTTGATTTGCCTTCTAAAAATGTGTTCCATGTCCAATGATATAAATTCAAATCATAAATCTGCCTACACTACCAGCCAGTTAACGTCCTTTGCCTTTCTGCTTTATGATACTGTAAAGGGCTCTGAAGTGTCACCTTTTAACATCATGGTAATGACCTACCAGTGCATGATCCTAATAAAATCTCCTTAGGAAGCTTGGGCTATGGGATTAGTGACTGCTGTAAGGCTCCCAGAATAGCCAATAGTATTTCTGAGTATCTACTGTGGCTCTTCACTCTGACAATGAGGAGGGAGGCGAGACCCTGAGAGGGACAATGGCTAGGAAAGCAAGGTCATCATAAAAAAGGGAGCTATCTGGAGATGGGGGTGAGGAGGTTGTCTTTAAATTGATATTACTGTTGAAAATACATATGTCCAACATGTAAGACTGAAAATTTCAAAACAGAGTTGCCTTTTGAGCATTGGTTATATTTATTTCTTTTGGATAAATATATAGCTGTGTATCATTATGCATTTATCAAGTACCTGACAAGGGCCAGATGCTGTGTAGGGTGCTACAATTAACCCTGGATTTTCTTGGGTGTTAGTAAGCAGGGAGGAATGTTAATTTTCCACCTCTCAGAAACTCACATTGCTACCAGAGTGAGTTTCTGCTAATTATTAAAATGTACTCATTTGAGTGTCTCTCTTTTTTCTTCCCTGTCCTCTGGTGGCAGTAAGTGTGACTAGTGACTGCCTAGAGCTCAGGCTCCAGAAAGTTCTAGAGTATGGGAGTCAGAGTCCTGGGCACTGATCATCCATAGTCAGAGCCTGAGACTCTTCAGTGTTTCAAACTCTCAGTCAGGAGATTCTGACACTCTTAAAATTCAAATTAATTACACCTTGATTCTTTTTTCTTCATTAAGGAAGCTTGCAAAAAAGGACATTACAATAACGTTGAGTGAAATAGAAATGGAAAATTAGAACGAAAGAAAATGAGTCTATAGATATGCTAATTGTAAGTAGTTTGCCTTGATTGAGACTTAAATTTGGCTCCAGGCTTCATGGAAGCCCAGACAAAAGGGAATTAGGACAATTCACATCTTTCTTCATAGTTCTTTGCAGGAGACAAATCTGACCAAGTACCAAATTCCAGGAAGGATTTTATGGGGCTGTACTGAGAAGATTTGGGTTTGAGGCCCACCTGGATTCCTCACTAAAAGGATGACCCAGGGCAAGTTGCTAACTGTCTGTAGTATGGTCCAGTTTCTTCCTCGTGCTTGAATGGGGTTGATGGTTGCTACTCCTCAGGGTTGCTGTGAGGATTACAAGAGGCTTGGGGGGGAGAATATCACACGACTCTTAGCTAGAATCAACCTAATTTTTATAAGTGGGGGCATGGTGAAATAGTGTATGACACATTTTCTCCAGAGCATTCTGTCTCGCCTCATGTCACCCTCCCTTCCCACCTGGGGTCACACCCGGGATCAATGACCCTGCAGTTGCTCCCATATTTCCCCACGAGGGTTTGGACTTGGCAATGTGACTGGCTTTGGCCAATGAAATATGGTCAGAAGTGACAAGGTACCAAGCCTGGGCCTTAAGATGCACTGTGTATTTCTATTCACCCATCCTGAGCTTCTGCTGTCGCCATAAGAACGTGAACCCTTAGCCCTCTGGTCCCAGGAGGAAAACATGGGGAGCAGACTAGACCCAGCCATGAGCCTCATCAAATGAGCCCCTCAGTGTGAGTGAAGGAAGAAAGATCGTTGCTGAGAGTCATTGAATTTGGGGGTGATTTGTTACACATCATTACTGTGGTGATAGCTGACTGATATAGTGGCCTCCTATCAACAAACCTGGAAAGATGTCTGTGATGTATTATGTGAGAATAGAAGTTTAAAAAGTAGAATAATATAAATGCTGCTTTTGTAAAATAATATAAATGCCTGTGGTGATAGCTGACTGATATAGTGGCCTCCTATCAACAAACCTGGAAAGATGTCTGTGAGGTATTATGTGAGAATAGAAGTTTAAAAAGTAGAATAATATAAATGCTGCTTTTGTAAAATAATATAAATGCTTGACCTAGTTTTGTTAAAAAAGAGCATGCTTATTATACATCTAAATATTCAAAAGTTCACTCAGACACCACTAGACGTGGCAGCCACTATAGTTGGTGCAATGGCAGCCTGCTTTGAAGCTGTTGTGTTTGCTCTGTTAATCTTTTTTAATTTACAAGACTATAGTTGGTGCAATGGCAGCCTGCTTTGAAGCTGTTGTGTTTGCTCTGTTAATCTTTTTAATTTACCAAGTTTTTTTTTTTGTCTTTTTGTCTTTTTTCGTGACTGGCAACGGATTGCAACCCTCAGTGTCGCACCCGTACCGAACCGGGACCGGCAATGGGATCGCAACCCTCAGTGTTGCG
>NW_007734099.1:49496-83097 GCF_000696425.1 Galeopterus variegatus | reverse complement strand
TTTTTTAATTTACAAGTTTTTTTTTTTTTTGTCTTTTTGTCTTTTTTCGTGACCGGCAACGGGATCGCAACCCTCAGTGTTGCGCCCGTACCTCGCTCAGCCAGTGAGCGGCTGGTCTGTATGTGGGACCCGAACCCTCGGCGGGAGCGCCGCCGCGCTTCCCAAGCGGCGCACTGTAGCAGTGTGCCACCGGGCCGGCCCTTAATTTACAAGTTTTGTACACACACACAAACACACAGAAAGGCCCCCAAAAAGCTCATTCACCAAGTCGGAGGGATGGTATTCATGTCTTTAAAAGTATGAATTTGAAAAGGATGCACATTTAAAAAAACAAGTGGGTAGGGCCGGCCCGGTGGCGCACTGCTACAGTGCGTCGCTTGGGAGCGCGGCGGCACTCCCGCCGAGTGTTCGGATCCCACATACAGACCGGCCGCTCACTGGCTGAGCGAGGTGCGGGCGCAACACTGAGGGTTGCGATCCCGTTGCCGGTCACGAAAAAAGACAAAAAGGAAAAAAAAAAACAACCAAGTGGGTAAACTTCTTTTGACCTTTCTGTGTACATGTTTGTGTGTGTGTGTGTATACACAACCTGAAAATTAAAAATGCTTAACAAACCAAACACAACAACTTCAGGCCAGGCTGCCACCACAGCAACCATAGCGGCCGCCATATCTAGGGGTGTCTGAGTGAACTTTTTGCTCAGACCTGCCCTGCGTCACTGTTCAAGTGTTAGAGACTGTTGAAGACAACCATTCATTCTCTCAGCTACCTCTGGGGCAAGAGGTGCTGCCCAGAGCTGCACAGCTAGTCAGTAGTCCAGTTAGGGCTAGAAACCAAGTTGGTTTGCTGGTTGGCTTCCTCGCTTCCTTTCAGAAGTATTTGTGCTGTAGCACTGCTCCAAGTGCCTGGGAAGCTGTAGTGAACCAGACATTCTCACATGGCATTAGCAGGTCAGATCCTAGACTAGCACCTTATCTATTCTTCAAATACACACATAGGTAATTCTACATACACGCATAAAGGCCAGCTTATAATTTGCTTCCCTTTTTTTTTAGTGCATTTTTTTCATTTTAAAAGATTTATTTTTCTGCATATTGTATATTGTTTCCCTCCTTTTTAATTTTAATTTTATTTTGTCAATAAACAATGTAGTTGATTTTCTTGTCCTTTTACGGATACTTCCCTCCCTTTTCCCTCTCCCCCCTCCCACCCATCAACATCATATCTGTCCACTTGTCTTAACAAGTTCAAGGAACTGTGATTGTTGTGTCTTCTTCCCCCACCCTACCGTTCGTTTGTGTATTTATTTATTTATTTTTAACTCCCCCAAATAAGTGAGAACATGTGGTGTTTCTCTTTCTGTACCTGACAGAGAAATGCCTGTTTAGCTCTTTTGCCCATTTTTTAATTGGGTTGCTTGTTTTTTTCTTGTAAAGTTGTTTGAGTTCCTTGTATATTCTGGATATTAATCCTTTGTCAGATGTATATTTTGCAAATATTTTCTCCCACTCTGTTGGTTGTCTTTTAACTCTGTTAATTGTTTCTTTTGCTGTGCAGAAGCTTTTTAGTTTGATATAATCCCATTTGTTTATTTTTCCTCTGGTTGCCTGTGCTTTTGGGGTTGTATTCAAGAAGTCTGTACCCAATCCTACTTCCTGGAGTGTTTGGCTGGTTCCAACTCTTGGCTATTGTAAATAGTGCTGCAATGAACATTGGAGAACAGGTATTCCTTCAACATGTCAATCCTACTTCCTGGAGTGTTTCCCCATCAAAATTCCAATGACATTTTTCTCTGAAATGGAAAAAAAACTATCCTAACATTTATATGGAATAACAAAAGACCATGAATAGCCAAAGCAATTCTGAGCAAAAAAAAAAAAAAAAAGCTGGAAGCATAACACTACCTGACTTTAAACTATACTGCATAGTTATAATAACCATTATATTATGATCCTTCACATGCACATATGTATATATCTTTATGATCACACATGGATATATAGAAACATATTTATGGTACAGGGTAGGGAGACTAGTGTTCTTGCCTGTATAAAGCCCAGTGGCCACTTTTTATTTTATAAGCAGAATAGAGTTACCTGCAGCTAAATGTGTTCAAGGACAAATCAAAGCCAGGTATCAGGACAATGCCATCAGGATTCTCCTGCTCCGGGCCGGCCCAGTGGTGCACTTGGTAGAGTGCGGCACTTGAGAGTGCGGCTGCGGCGGCGCTCCCACCGAGGGTTTGGATCCCATATAGAGACCGGTCCGCTCACTGGCTAGGCGCGGTGCGGACGCAACACCGAGGGTTGCGATCCCTTTGCAGGTCATGGTGCGGGTGCGACACCGAGGGTTGCGATCCCATTACCGGTCACGAAAAAAGACAAAAAAAAGGATTCTCCTGCTCCAAATTTCTTTTACTAGTCATTCTGCTGATGTTAGTGTGTTAGTGTGGCCTTTTGTCAGTGTACCATTGTGGCTCATTTAATACAAATATAAGGGTTTCCCATGTCACAATCACATCCAGCATGGCTTGTGGAGATGCTGTCTCCAAGCCTCTGTGCTCTACACCTCTGGGCTGTCTCCTGGACAATCTCTTAGCCTCCAGGGAGACATTAAAACTCGAATGCCTCGTTTTTTACCACAATCAGGTTTGGCCTAAATGCAAACTAGGCAATGGATCCCAGTGGCCAGAAAATGGCACTTTTGATTTGGATACTCTCAGAGACTTAGGCAACTTTCGTCACCGAAGCAGCAAAGCCAGAGAGATTCCTTATGTTCAAGCCTTCTTCTATGTCCTATCGTGCCCTTCTCTCTGTCAAAACTGTCCTATGTCTCAAATTCTCCTAGTTCATGCCCGACCTCCCCTTCTGTACTTGGATCAATCTTTTGATCCTTCAGACCACTCTGTTCCCCGACCACCTCCTTATGCTCCTGATCCTCCACCAGCCTCTTCACCTTTTCCTTCTCTTTGTCCTCAGCCATCCAACCCCTCTCCTTCTTCCCCTTTATCAGGTGACAACCCCACCCCAGCTCTGGCTCCTTTATACACCCTCCATGAAGTGGCTGGGACAAAGGGAATTGTCTGGGTCCATATCCCCTTTTCTCTTTCTGATCTCTCCAAAATAAAAAAATGACTGGGATCTTTCCAGTCCGACCCAGACACATGTCTTAAGGAATTCAGATATCTCACCCAGGCTAATGATCTCACCTGGCATGATGTTTTCATGATTCCTCACTTATGCCTTGTCCTCCAAGAATAGGGAGCAGGTCTGGATAATGGCTCAACAACAGGCAGATGAGGTACATGCCCAAAATAATAGGTGGCCTGTGGGAGCCATTGCTGTCCCTTGCATACATGGACCAAAATTGGGACTAGCAGGCTGGCCACAGGGACTGGGATCTCCCGGATAATATGATCACACACTTGATTTACAGCCTCCAAAAGGCTACTCACAAGTCAGTCAATTATGACAAGCTTAGAAAAATCTTACAGAGATCCACTGAAAATCCCAGTGAGTTCCTAACCTGCCTCTCTGAGGCTTTATGTACATACATATATATAGATCCAAACTCCCCTGCAGGCATGGCCCTCTTACACTCTCATTTCATTACCCAAACAGCCCCTGACATTTGAAAAAAACTGAAAAAACTTGAGGATGGTCCAAATATGACCCGATGAGACCTCCTCAATGCAGCTTTCAAGGTTTTTAACAATAGGGAGGAGGAGGAGAAGGATCAATACAAAAGAGATTGGGCCAAATACCAACTCCTCACTAATGCCATCTGAGGCTCACATACCCCTAAGCCAGTTGCCCCCAGGGGCAAGCCACCCAGGAACTGCTTCAAATGTGGTCAACCGGGCCACTGGGTACAGGCCTGTCCTAACCCCAGGCTCCCTCTGGGGCCCTGTCCTCACTGCAAACAGCCAGGTCACTGGGGGGTTGACTATTCCACTCACCAGAGAGGGAGTGGCCCAGTCCCTAACCCACAAACTTTATCTCCATGGCCATCTTTACTGGAGCTTTTCAGCTTTGCCCAGGAGGAGGACTGATGAGGCCCAGGGCCCAAGGCCCCCATGGAGATCATCACACATGAGCCCAGGGTAACTCTCCTTGTAGCAGGTAAGCCGATCTCTTTTGTCATCGATACAGGGGCCACTTACTCTACCCTTCCTGAATATGCAGAACCAACCACTCCATCCTTCATCACAATAGTAGGGGTCAAAGGATCAGAATACCACCCTATAAATCACTCAATCCCTTTCCTGCACCCTACATCACACCCAATTCACACACAAATGTTTAATAATGCCTCAATGCCCAGCCCTCTTCCAAATTCAAAGCTACCCTTACCCTAAACACTTTAACTCCAGCTAAAATACTCCTGTTACAGGCCACCCCAGACCTGGCCCCTGAGGCTTCCACCTTCCCCTCCCCCTCAGACAAGGTTAATCCCTAGTATGAGATGCTTCTTCTCCCGCCATTGCTACACACCATTCCCCTATCCTTGTTAAGTTGCAGAACCCCTCTTTGTTCTCTAATGTCCCACAGTACCCCATCACTAACAAACACCTAATAGGCTTAAAACCCGTCATATACAAACTCCTTTCTTCTCATGTCTTATGGCCAACCCACTTGCCTTTTAATACACCCATCCTTCCGGTTATAAAGCCTAATGGCTCATACCATTTAGTTCAAGACCTCAGGGCCATTAATGTGGCCGTTTTACCGATCAACCCAATCCTTCCTAACCCCTATACTCTTCTATCCACAATCCCAACAACAACCCGTTTCTTCTCTGTACTTGACCTCAAAGATGATTTTTTTTTCTATTCCCTTACACCCTTCCTGTTAAAACCTGTTTGCCTTCACTCGAACTGATCCTGATATGCATTGTTCCTAACAACTCACCTGGACAGTACTACCTCAGGGGTTTCAGGATAGCCCCCACTTCTTCATCCAGGCCTTAGCTAAAGACTTACCTGAACTTTCTCCAACCTCTAGCACTTTAATGCAATATGTGGGTGACCTCCTCCTTTGTAGCCCCTCTTATGAGGATTCACAGGCCCACACTGTTGCTCTCCTTAATTTCCTGGCCTCCAGAGGATATTGAGTGTCCCCCAGCAAGGTCCAAATTTCTTCCCCTTCAGTCACCTATTTGGGAGTCCACCTCACCCCCAACACCAGAGAAATAATGGTGGATCACAAAAGTCTAATTTCTGAACTCCCTACTCCTACCACAAAGGGTGCAATCCTTTCTTTCTTGTGGCTTGCAGGGTATCTGAGCCTATGGATTCCTAACTTTGGCGTGCTAGCAAAACCACTTTATGAGGCAGCCAAAGGGAGTCCTGCCATTCTCTTAGATCCCACAAAGTCCCTTCATTCTCCCTTCCAGTGATTAAAAGCCACTCTCCTCCCTGCCCCAGCTCTATCCCTCCCAAACCTATCTCATCCTTTTATCCTACATGTCACGAAATCCAAGGATTGGTGGTCGGGGTTTTGGGACAAGAGGCAGGAGATATTTTCTCCCTCGTTGCATACCTCTCTAAACAACTAGACACCGCAGCCCGGGGATGGGTCTCTTGTTTATGGGCCTTGGCAGCAGCTGCCCTTTTAGCACAAGAAAGCTCTAAACTAACTTCTGGACAGCAAACAGTCATTTGTTCCCCCCATCATCTTCAGGACCTTCCCAGCCATAAGGCTATGTTAACTCTCTCCCCTTCCCACCTACAACACATCCACCTTACCTTCATTGAAAATTCCCAGTTCTTTAAATCTTGCCCTCCCTTATATCCAGCCACTCTCATCCCAAAACACTCATGACCCTTGGAACATAATTGCATGGAGGCTTTAGACCTCTTTCTCAATCCCTTTCCACACATCTCACATTACATTTCCACATCCCATTACATGGCCCCAACATACATGGTTCATAGATGGGAGTGCCATCTCCATGCCTGTCCCCCAGGCAGGTTATGCCATAGTAAATCTAACACAAGCTATTGAGGCTGCCCCCCCAACACCAGTTCCCAATAGGCAGAGCTCATTGCCCTCACCCATGCTCTCACTCTGGCAAGTAACAAACGAGTCAATATATACACTGACTCTAAGTGTGCTCACCACATCCTACACTCCTGCATGGCCATATGGAAGAAGAGAGGATACATGACCACTCAAGGAAGGCCCATAAAAAATGGGCATCTTATCAAGATACTTCTTGAGGCTGCACAACTCCCAAAGGAGATTGGGGTTATACACTGCAGAGGACACCAAACATCCAATGACCACATAGCCCAGGGAAACAAACTGGCAGATCTAACCGTAAAACAGGCTGCTCAATCACCAGGCCCCCACTCTTCCTCTCCTGCTCAAGTCCTTCTCATGGCTCTTCTGACCTTACCCCAACACACACCTCAAGAAATACAACACCTCCAACAGTTGGGAGCACAGAGAAAGGACAATTGGTATACTCTCTCCGGTCGTTATGTCCTCCCTACCACACAAGCTGAGCAAATCCTTTTAGATTTCTATAATTCAGTTCATATAGGCTATGAACCCCTACTGCACCTTCTTCAGCCCTTATATTACTCTCCCCACATGGCCAAGTTACTTAAACAAATCACTCAAAACTGTCCTTTGTGTACTTGTTGCTCCAATCAAGGTGGCCTCCAACTTCAGTCCTTTCCCATTCACCAGGCCAGAGGATACACTTCTGGCCAAGACTGGCAAATTGACTTTACTCACATGCCTCCCCACAGAAGGACACACTATCTTCTAACTACTCTCTAAAGTAGATACCTCTTCAGGTTGGGATGAGGCTTTTCCCTGCAGTTCAGAGGATGCTACAGCAGTAACACGTGCTCTCACCTCACAAATCATCCCTCGTTTTGGCTTACCCACCAGTCTCCAGTCTGATAACAGCCCGGCACTCATTTCCCAGATTACACATCTCACAGCACGGGTATTACATATCAAATGGGACTTATATATCCTGTATCGGCCTCAGTCATCAGGCAAAGTAGAACAAGCCAATCAGCTCATAAAAACACAGCTCACCAAGCTGTCCATGGAACTTCCCCTCCTTTGGACCCAACTTCTCCCTCTAGCACTCACTCACTTGCGAGTTGCCACCCACAAACCCACTGGCCTCAGCCCCTTCGAGCTTATTATGGTAGACCCTTCATTCTCACACCTCTCCCTTCCAGCTCACCACCTTTAGGCCAGTACCTCCCTACTCTTTCTCTCATTAGGGATCTTCTTAGGGAGCAGGCCAAACTTCTATTACCTCATCCTTTCCCCACCACCCCCTCAGATGTTAAACTGAGTCTGGGACAGCGAGTGTATATTAAGACCCAAATCCCAAAGCCCCTCTCACCATGTTGGGAAGGGCCTTATACAGTACTTCTCACCACCCCCATGGCAGTAAAGGTACTAGGAAAGGCCCCTTGGTATCACTTATCCTTGGTAAAACTAGCACCTGAGACTTTACCCAAAGAATCTGTTAACACCAAGCCAGAGGGGTCCCTCTGCTCAACCCCCAACCCAACATCTCCTTACACTTCATCCATTTTAGGACCCACAAAATTGAAAATCTCCAGGACCTCCGCTCTTCCCCCAATCCCCGAAGAAGGACGATCTTTCCCCTGGCAACTATCCTCTCACTCTCACAGGCCCACTTCATGTCCTTCACGCAGGAGCTGCTCCCAGACTGGTCCCAACCTGCCACCTCCAGTGTTGAAGACATCCTTGAGTGGGAAACTGAATTAGCCTGGCAGGGCAACCTCTGTGATTACACCCACGACGAGGTTACCCTCTTCTCCTTTTTCCTACTATGCACCCTCTCAACCTCTCAGCCCCTGAACGCTTTCCTTTTCTCTTCCTCCTGCTTCTTTTCCTAACAGAGACATATGCCACACCCTGTTCACAATGTATAAACAAGGTCTTGGTGGGTGGAAGGACACTTTCCACCCTCCCAGGTCAGCCACCCAGAATCTTCAGGGGAACCCTACAGGACACATTCACATCCCTGACATACGTTCCCACAACATGCTACGACCAGACAAATGCCACATCATGTTCTTACGAAGGTAAAACTACTGGAAAACTCTTTCCAAAGGGGATTCTGTTGGAGTCCAGTGCCCCCCACACCAACAAAACATTTCTGCTTCACACAAACCACTCACCGAGGCTGTAGCAATGGGGGAGGACTTCAGGACAAACCACGTCGGACCCTTGACCATGATGGGTCTTGTCCTTCTTGGTCCCTGCCTCTTTCGGTGTTTTTCTAACTTCTTACAGGAACGTATGCAGGCCTTCATCAACCAAAAAGTCGCTGAATTGTTCTTGGGAGGAGGATTTCCAGCCCTTGAGAATTGTCAACCCTTCCCCAGAAGAATACAGCTTCTCCACACGAAACCAATACCCCACCATGTAATTCTTTTACGTGCCAACATAAATCTTTTATTTTTTTATATCTTTGCCCATCTCCAGCAGGAGGTAGCTTCAGAAGAATGAGACCTTCACTCCTTTTTCCTTCCCTCTATACCTAAAAGGCAGGTATGATAGGTTCTTAACATAACCAGTGCCATTTTAGGAAAAGCCAAGCACAAAATGGCTGCCAACACCTCCCTCCTTTCCCTTTACAAGAAGCCTCGTGACTTCTGTGAAATAGAAACCCTTTTGCTTCTGCATGGGCCCAGTTTTCCACCCTGGTTGTATCAGCCAGGTGGTGCTTCTGCATTAGCATAATGCCCCTCCTTGATTGCATCAGCTAGCCCTTGGGGTCCTGCAACCTATATAAGCTCTCCCACCCCGATGCCTGGGGCTGCTCTCCCCTATGAGGGCAGCCCCGGCTGCTGCCCTCCATTTTGAGTGTGGCTCAGCAGATTCTTTTCCTTTAATAAAGCTTGATCGGTACCCAGTGTTTCAGCTCACTTTCTTTTAGGTGTGACTGACTGTGCCTCATGGTAGATGTGCATTACTTGCTGCTCCTGCAAGAAGCAGAGGAGCTTCCTGGAAGGAAATCCTTTTGCTTAGATATTTGGTCTCATGTTATGTTAAGAGAAATTTTTCGCTTAAAAGGAAATCCAGTATGTAGGTAATTTGTATTTTGTAATAGTAAAAGAGGGTAGTAATTATGATTATTTCTAAATTGATATATTAAAGTAGTTAGGGGCTTAGGTTCCAGAGCTGGGAGCCTGGGTTTGAATTTTGGTTCTAGCCTTACTGGGCCTGTGACTTTCAGCAATCTGTCCATCTCGGCTTTCTTATGTGTAATGCAGAGATATTAGTAAGATTTACCTCGAGGAGTTCATGTGAGCATTAAATGACTGAATTGCTGTAAAGTACTCAGAGTAGAACTTGGCACATGCTGAGCACCCTATAAATGTCACCTATTACTCTACACCTCAGTGTCCCCAGAGTTTGTTAAAATGCTGTTGCATGAGTTAAACTCCTTTAAGATGCAGCTAAGAAGGTATAAATTTAAAAGGTGATTTTTACATGGAAGAGCTTTGAATCCATTGATCAAATTTAATGACTCAAAGATTCTTCTGTTTCCACAGATCTAGTTCGACTGTAGTGCTCAAAGGTCACAGAGGTCAGCACATATTTTTATCAAAGTGTAGTATTTACCACTGCATGATGGATTAAAAAGTATTGTTTTCTTTTCTTTTTCTTTTTTTTAACATTTTGTCTTTTTTACTGACTGGTAACGAGATCGCAACCCTCGGTGTCGCACCTGTACTGGGGACCGTATCAAAGTGTAGTATTTACCACTGCATGATGGATTAAAAAGTATTGTTTTCTTTTCTTTTTTTTTTTTTTAACATTTTGTCTTTTTTACTGACTAGTAACGAGATCGCAACCCTCAGTGTCACACCTGTACTGGGGACCAGCAACGGAATCACAACCCTCGGTGTTGCGCCCGTACCGCGCTCAGCCAGTGAGCGGGAACCGGTCTCCACATGGGATCCGAACCCTCGGCGGGAGCGCCACCACACTCCCAAGAGGCGCACTCTCCAGTGCGCCACCGGGCCGGCCCATATTGTTTTCTTTTAAAATACCAATTTGTCCCATAACAAGGTGATTTTCTAAAGTTTGCTATAGTAGGAATGGAATGTGGTTCTTCTAAGTGATGAACCAAAACACTGTCACAGTAAAGAAGCTAAAGCCAGAGTGTCCCCCGCCCCCATCCCCCAGGCATAAAATTGAAGAACTGCTGTCCCCAGCTGGCTGGAGAGAAGAGGGACAAGCCACCTAGCAGCCCAGCCGGCAGGCTTCCTGAGTAAGGAGGAGAAAAAGAGGTAGCCAATAAAATAGGTTAGCGAAAATATTTAATTGTTTTTCCTCCCATTTAACACATGTATGCCAATGTGCCAGCACTGTGAAGAATCCTTTCACAAGTGTCACCTAACTCTGTGACTGTTACCTTAACCAGATCATGGGGGGGTGGGACTGGATGGTGGATGGGGACTTCCCACCTGGCTCTCACCTGAGGGACCCTGCGGAGACTCCTCTGAGCCTAGGTTGTGTCATTTCTAAAAGGCAGGTTCAACGAGGTGGTGTCTTCTGTTCTTCCTTCTCCAACATTCTCTATCTGCAACTGCTTCCCTTTAAACGTCCATGGGGATTTCCAGGTCAGCTTTCCTTCTGACAGCTCGTGAACATTACATAGTTAGCACTGAGCAATTGACATCTTGACTGTGACCACCTCCCCCACCAAGTTCCCTTCTTATCTGATTTAACAAATTGGTTCATCTAGTCCGTTTTTTTCTCCTGGTATTATCATACACAAATCAATTTTTTATATGATGAAATCTCTATTAGGTGGAATATTTATGGAAGAGACTTCTATTTAATTGGATTTTTTTTGGATTAAATGAGTTTTAAGTGATTTTTGTGGAATATACTATAAAGCATATGTACTTCACAGGGCCCGGTTTTCCAAAGCCTTGCAGTTTCAAATATCGACCTCGCAGAGGACTGGAAAATGAGAAATTGCTGTAAGAAGGAAAGTTTGCTAAGATCAAGATTTTGTTAATTGCCTCCTTGGAATGTCATCTGGCTTGTTTCACTGAAAGTTACCAGCCTATATTGTTAAGCTATAACCCCACCTATGTCTCTTCCTATAACTTCCTGGTCTGGGAAATAAATGCAGGAAGAGAACCCCAATTCCGGGTTAATTTCCCAAGGAAGGAATGCCTCTTGCTGGAGCATTCCCAAGGGAAGTTAACCACTTTGGGGCCTCTCACTGCTCAGAAGAGATGGGCTTTGAGTAATCCTTCGCATCTCTGTCACCCAGGGGAAGAGGGGTGACAAATCCCTGGGGAGTGAAGCAACACAAAGCAACAGATTTTAAAATAATTTTTACCTTTAAATATAGTTTCCAAGTTAATGGGATGAAATAATAAGTAATATGATATAATATGATGTGTGCACAATACTCAGCATGGTGCTTGGGACATAGTAGGGATGCTTAATAACCATTGTTTTTATTAATGGTGCTGCCACTCTTGTCGGCTGAAAGGCAGTTTGGGTGAGTGAAGATGTGGCCCTGGCGCCAGGCTGCCTGGATGAGCATTCTTGCTCTTCTGGCTTACTGTCACTAGGAGCTGGGGCAAGGTATGTTACACTCTTATAAATGTAACTTTCTAAAATGGGCGTAGCAATAATACTTATTGCATAAAATTATTGTGAGGATCAAAAATTTTAATAGGTAAAAGTTCTTACAACCATGCTGACACATAAAAATTGTTAATACATATTTGTCATTATTATTATTGTTGTTAATGGTTACCTATGTGCCAGATCTTAAGCTAAGTGCCTTCCTATGGCACAGCTCTAAGTGCCCACTCCTTAGCCTGGAATTTAAGATCCCTTACTTTTGGGTCTTCGTCTTTTTTGGAACATTCTCCTAACCAGTCCCCTTTATGCACTTACCAAACTGTCTGTGCCCTCTACTTTCCTACTGAAAATTCACACTGCCTAGCTCCCTGGGAGGCTCTTCTTGTAATCTATATGAATACTATTTCCTTGTTCAATATTAAAGCATAATATAGAAGGGGACACTTGGACCAGCTCCCTACCCAATCCCAGGCCCTCCTACTTCTCCCAGAGATCAATGCTACTCTTGGCTGAAGAGGAGCTCTTCCACATCTTTTTCTATGCATTTACAAACATATATCTGCACTTATAGAGAATATATGGTGTGACTTGTTGTTTTATGTGTGGGTGTGTCTATGACATATATAGTATCAAACTGTACTTATCATTCTGCAACTTGCTTTTCTCCCTCAACAATCTGTCCTGGCAATCTGTCCATCAAGATGCATTTCAAATGCCACCAGGAATTCTATAAGATCCTGTTCGCTGGAAGTGCTGTCTTGACTGAAACCCTTGGAATCTCTTAAACTTTCTTCTTCTGTATGTGTGCATATGCATATGCTTGTATAGCAGGATTATGAGTGATTTTTCATATTTATACTTTTATTTATACTTTTCTATCATTTCAACTACCCCCCCTACCAAATAGACAGTAGTTAAGAAACACATGTGTGCATGCTTGAGCACACACAAACACACATACACATATATTATGTTAGTTCATTCAGGCTGCTATAACAAATTACCATAGACTGGGTGGTTTAAACAACGAATATGTATTTCTCACAGTTCTGGAAACTGTGGGGTCAAAGATGAAGGTGCTGGCAGATCTGGTGTCCAGTGGTGCCCACTTCCTGGTTCATAGATGGCTGTCATCTCATATCCTCACATGGTGGGGGGTGGGGGAAAAGAAGCAAGCTCTCTTCTCTTGTGTCTTCTTATTAGGACGTTAATCCCATCATGAATGCTCCACTCTCATGACTTAGCTACCTCCTAAAGGCCCCACATTTTCATCTCATGGCTAGCATTGTGTGAGAGGAATCCTCCAAGTTCGTGGCTGTTTAGGGACTGGCCTTGGGTACCGTCCCTCAGGGCAAGGGCTAAAGTCCTAATTAGATTCTTATACCCTATTTCTGCAAGAGTGGGGTGTGTCTTTAAATATTTTAATCAATCCGCATTTCTCAACTACCTTTAACTTTTACCAATTTCTAACATTCATCATGCTATTTAAGAAACCTACTTTAACTAATTAAAAATCCATTTGGAATATTCACTCTGCTCATTAGCAACGCCTCAGGTATTGACAAAGGTATGGATTATGGCTGTTCTTGCCGTAGTCCCTTCTGGAATGTGGCCTTTCTGATACAGGTGAGCAGACCGTCCCTGGAGTCTGGCTTATCTTTTAGGGAAACCCTAGAGTGAAGCTAGAACTAATCAGCCCATTCAAAACACCATACCAGCTTTGCTTTAAGTAGATTAAAGTTAATTGCAGACTCCATAACAATCACTGATGGTGAATGGACAAATGGGTGATCTGGTTTTTTTTAACCTCAGTTTACTGGGAGGGTGGTCATCTTTGGGTTATTAGGAAAATCCACACTCATACATGACAAGCACCGTTTTCAGGGTAGGCCTCCTGTGACCCTCATTTTCCTGGTGGTCCTTTCTGAGCTGCTGTTCAACGTGCTCCATTGCAAGGGAGCTGGGGAGGATGAGGGTCCTGGAAAGTGAACTGGGTAGGGCTCCAAGCCAAGAAACTGTGACTTAAGTGTAAAGCCCTCAGTGACTGATGTGACAGGGGAACAAAGATCATGGTTAAGTCCTACTACAGACTGGGGTACAAAGCCTGGTACATGGTCAGCACTAAACCAAAGTTTGTGGGTGAAGGAATCATGTCGATTTTTCAGTGTCTCTGGGATCCTAGCTGAGTGATCATTACACAATCCTTTTGTCATTCAAGATAAAGAGACACTGAAATATACCAGATTCAAGATAGTCTCCTGGAACTTACTGTCACCCTATACCAGATTCAAGATAGTCTCCTGGAACTTACTGTCAGCCTCTGAGATTATGAGCTTGTTTTCTAGAGATCCGAAACATTACCTTGTACCGGACCGGGGACCGGCAACGGGATCGCAACCCTCGGTGCTGCGCCCGCACCTCGCTCAGCCAGTGAGCGGGAACCAGTCTGTATGTGGGATCCGAACCCTCGGCGGGAGCACCGCCGCGCTCCCAAGCGGCGCACTGTAGCAATGCGCCACCGGGCCAGCCCCAAGTTTCTCTTTTTAATTAACAAATGCATAACGAATAGCCATTTATTCATTAAAAAAAAAGAAGCTAAAATGAATGTGTTATTATGAACTAACTGTCTCAAGATGCACTCACATCTTTTATACTATGTACACCCCAGTAAATATTGGGTTAATTTCTGGATCACATCTTGCTTGTTGGATAAAAGTAGGTCACTTAGTTTCTTTGATTCTCTGATTCTTATCAGTAAAAGAGTTTTGACAAGATTTTTATCCCATAAAGAACCTTTTTTATGACCCATCCTTCTTTCAAAGTGTGGAAGACTTTACCAGTAGATAAAACTGCATTTAGGTGATCTTTCTTTGATTTTTTATTTTTTTCATGAATTACAAAAATTCATTTTTAATAGCCAGTGTAAGCTTGGCTGAACAGGAGAATAAAATGAGGAAAGCATAGAAATGTTCTAATTTGACCATTTCCATTTTGGACAAGTTCATGATTTCCGTGGTGAGTTTTGAAATACAGCTTATGCTACCCTGGAAGTTTTTGAAATTCCAGGTAGGACTAGATAACTGCCGTGATCCATTTTACTTATAAAATTCAAGTCTGTCTCTCTATAAATTAGCTTCTCCCATTTTAATCAAGAAAGAAATTGAGATCCATTTTATTTTAAAAATTAATGCTCCAGGGCTTTATTGTGAATACATTGCAGAAATCCAAGTTCCCACTCTTACAGTTTCTGGACCTAAATATGTACCCAGAATTTATTTTGAAATGAGAGAAATTGTGAGGGCAATGTACCATGCAAACATTAGTAAGTCATTCACTGTCCAATGCTCATCCATAAAATGTAAAGAAATACTTAAAAAGTTAAGAGGGAAATACGCAATGATGTTTAACCCTTATACCTGATCATTCCATCAACATGTCAATCTCAATCTGGTCACTTTGTGTTTTTTTCAATCTAAAGGTCTTTATAGGTGCCACAGTGAACCCATTCTTCCCCATTTAACCCTTATACCTGATCATTCCATCAACATGTCAATCTCAATCTGGTCACTTTGTGTTTCTTTCAATCTAAAGGTCTTTATAGGTGCCACAGTGAACCCATTCTTCCCCCTCTTGTCATCACCACCTGATCCAGGAGCTGGGAGATGTGAGTTTTACTTCCAGATGTATCTGTGAGACCATATACAGGCCCCGTAGTACCAGAAACCAGCTTCAGTTTCATTGTCTTTAAAGTGGGGACAGTACTTCCCAACCCCTCTTACACAACTGTCTGGCTCAGACAAAGCAATGTGTGTGAAAGAACTTATTTATTTACTCATAAAAGGTTATTACGTTATGGAAATGGGAGGTGCTTCAGTTAAACCCAGCAGTTTCTTAGAAGTTCAAATAGTTATGGAATTAAAAGGTAATGAATAAATGATTAACTAGGCAAGAATATTTGAGGTAGTGTTTTACTTTTCCCCCCAAAATCAGTCATTTCTGTTTTCTCCTCATAACAAGATTGGCCATGGAGTAAGGTGGTACAGGCATAATTTCCATTTCCTTTTTCTTTTTAACAGCTAGTAAAAGGTAAGAAAACATTTATTGGAGCATGTGCATGTGATGTCAGTTTTTTCCTCCAACATTTTATTATGAAAACTTTCAAACATACAAAAAAATTGAAAGACTCTACTAAGAATACTGTAAACCCACCCCCTAAATCCTACCATTAATACATTTTACTGTACTTGCTTTATTGTGAATCCGCCCATCTATTTATCCTCCCATCCATTCACCAATCCATCTTATTTTGGGGGTACGTTTCAAGGTAACTTGCATACAGCAGTAAACTTTACCCTAAGTAGCCAAATAGCACGCATTAACTAGAGTTTAACATCTTATAGTATTTTTTTCTCTTGATGTAAATGGGTCTAATTTAGTGTCACAAAAATCATGGCATAGCATGATATTTTTTTGCATGCTTTTTTGGTATTAAAGCAGTGAAACTGTCTTTTCAAACCAAACCTCATGCAGAAACTGTCATGTTAAACAGATACAAACAGAGGTGCTTTGAGGGAAAAGGGAATGGGGCCTGGAGCGTGGGTGTCTGAGTCCCTCCCTCACTCCTTAGGGTGGCCCTTGAAGCCCCTTAGAGAACGTCTCAAGTGCCATGGATTATTATATTTGGGTGAGCTTCTGAACCTCATGAGCTGCAGTGTGATCATCTATAAAACAGGGCTTTGGAAATAGCTGTTTCTCATGCCCTTTTCAAGCTGTTCTTTTCTTTCGTTCCAGTGGTGCTAAAACAGACAATTTCACTGACTTCCCCCTTCATGGATCTTGCAGCAGAAAGCTTTCTCTTGTTTTAATTAGCTCAATGCAAGAAGCCACATTTAAGACTGTGGATCTGAATTCCTGAAGTGAAAACCACAGTCAGAAGGACTGTCTGTGGAATGGAAGAAAACTGGAAAAATAAGAACTTGACCTACATGGATGGCCAGACACAGCGGTCTCATGTGCAGGATGAGCATGTCAACATGGTATACACGCCAGCCTGCCATCTTCCAGGACCTTTGCAAGTCACCACCAGGGGCATCTCAGGAATTTTGGTGCCCTGCCATGAGCAAAGTGTGCCTGGAGTATCACCTTCTCCTGGTACCTCCTTGAGACACAGTGCTCTTGTGTGTGGGGAGGACAGACCTTCACTCTCTGGGGCCAGTCATGAGGCTCTGTCCAGTGCCCCTTGCTGGGGGCTCAGGCAGGCTGGGTATGTGGGTGAACCCTGGGTGGGAGCTGAGCCTGGGGCCAGGTTGGGCTGCAATCACCTGAGTTAGAGGCTAAGTATGTTTGAGGAAAAGAGCAAAGGTTAGAGCCACTGAGAATTTTTTATCCAGATCTGAGAGGAGAGAGTGGGTTTGAAAAATGGATGGAGAAGGCAGGGTTGCGTTGGGGATTGAGTTGTGAGAACTAGGAGAGTGGGCCCAGGCCTGTGCTGTGAAACATCTAGGGTGCCCAGAGGTCGTTCACATTAGATCACAAAGTCTGTACTGTAAGCTCTGGGAGGAAAGGGTTTGTCTAAGTGGACTTGGACCCAGGGTCTAGAAAAAAGCGAATGGTTGGTGCAGATTGATGCTCAATAAATGCTTATGGGTTAAAGGGAAGAAAGGAGAGAGGGAGGGAGGGAAGACGGCAGAGGGCATGGGTGGCTGTCCTCAGTTGTATTTGGGCTGGAGCAGCTGTCTAGGGACATTGCTCACAGCCCAGTGAGACTGTCAGAGATCTTCTGTCTAACTCCTCCACCAATGACCACTACTTTAAACATATTTGACCATGACTTGTAGTAAAGGACAGGCTTTGTATGACGACCCAGTCTGTACACACACACACACACACACACACACACCCCAAAATCTCTTAAAATATGATGTATTCCAAGAATTGCCATTCCATCCCATCCCACTTCTCCCATCCCAGCCCATTCCATTCCCAAAATATTGGCTTGTAACCCACAGACTGAAAAACTCTAGGTCCAATCCCTTTTATCTCTTCTGGGACATTATTTTTGCAATGATCACTTTTCTTTATAGAATTCTTAAGATCTCTCTCTCCTATATGGAAGTTGTTCTCTTCCTGGCAACATAACAAGGTTTATCCTGTGTTATAAAAAGCCAGCACACTTCTGCGCTTGCGCCTGCTCCCTTTCTAGTAAGAGCTCTTCACAGCAGCTTCCTTTTGTAGGAATAGCCTTTAGGTAAGTGGTCTGTACCCGCTGCTGCCCTTCTATCCAGGCTTTCCTTCCCTACTCCTGTACCTGCCCTAGCCTGCAGTTATCTTTCTCCACCTTTTCCTCTTAAAGGATTGTACCGGTCTTTGACTATGCGAATCCAAAGCTGTTTTGTTCTTCCTCCTCCATCTTTCTCTCCTCCTCTCCCTCTTCTTAATTCTGACCCTTCTTGACTGTGGATAATTTTGAACTGATTCTCTTTAGAAAGGTCTCCTTTTTTGATTTATTGTTATTCATGCGTGCATTCATTTACATGATTATTCATTCAACCTTGGCTTAAGAAACATTTCAGTGAGTAAAATATGGGCCTAGGTGCTAACGGAAAAACAAAGATGAATAAGTTGCAAGGCCCTCAAGTACCTTAAGGTATGCAAAGGACTTGGATTTGCACAGTTAATTGCTCAGTGCTAGAGGATGGAGGGCCACTTGGAAGCTGGAATGTGGTTAAGAATTCAAGGTTTGGAGCTGGATAGATCTGGATCCAAATTTTGGCACTGCCAGTGTCTAGCTGTCTGATTTGGAGCAAATAACCTAACTTCTTTAAAGTCAGTTTCCCCTTTTGTTGAATGGGGATTTATTCAGTGTACCTACTCATAGAAGTGTTGTGAAGGATACATAATCTCAGTGAATCCTCACAAGATTCCTTTGAGGTAGGTACTATTGTTAATCCCATTCTACAAATGAGGAAACTGAGGCTTAGAGAAACCATACTGTCTCCAAGTGGCAGATGCTAGATATGAACTCAGGCATTCTTACTCAAGAATCTATGATTCCCAGCCATGAAGATGACTTGCTTCTCTGGATCTGTCAGAGTCTAGGGTCTAATCCTTAGACATACAAGTCTAGAACCTAGTTTTATCAGTATTTGCAGAGGTTACCAGACATTTGGGAGGCTGGCTGATAAGCCAGATGACCACTCTACCAATTTACTGCTCAAGAGATGAGACTAACCATCTGCATGCAATACTTTCTTTTGTACAGATAATGAGGACATCAAAAAATAATAATGATAATTACAGTCAACTGGGCATATGCTCTGTGCTGGATAATTTACACATATTGGCCCTTTGTGTCTTACAATACTCTGAAGAATTAGATGTCTTTAGCCCAATTTTGTAGATAGGAAGATTAACACTTTTATTGAGCACATGGTAAAAACTCAATACATTTTAGCTGCTACTACTACCATTATTATTAGTAGTAGTAGCAGCAGTGGTAGCGATGATGATAAAGTAAATATCAGAGACTGGAAATGAACCCAAGTCTATCTGATTCCACAGATAATATTTTCATCATTAAGCCTCACAAAAATCTGAAATCAGGGCAGCTTCAGACAAAACAGACTGAGTTTCCCCACAGAATATTTCATTCTGTCTGAATTGCTTGTATTCCAGAGAACTATGTCTAGCAAAGAACAAAGCTTGGTCATCATGGACAGAATGATCTGATTCTTTGGATGATAGCAGAGAAAGATGGATAGAGTGATCCTGACGAGTTCCTTTTGCAAGCAATTTTTCAAAGCTCCATTCCTGGATGCAGGACAAATCACACTATCATTGAGTGGGTTACAGCTTTATTAACAATGGTTGAATCCAGATATTTCCTTCGGAGAAAGTGCCCTGGTCCCCTTGGCTGGATCCAGAACATATTATTCTCTTATCTGGCTCTTTTATACCATCTCTTATGAGAAAGGTCTTCTTCAGAGGACTCATGTTTTACGACATGTGTGGGATCTTACAGGAATTCTATTGCTGAGAGAATCACGTTCCAACCCAGGCCCCTGTCTCTGGGGTGGAGGGGTATTTTGAAGAGTGCTTATTCCCATGCGATGGGAAACTGTGGTGGAAAAGTGCAAAGGGCTTCACAACTGATTTAGAGAGATTTGGGGTTTTGTGGTGAGTGGATGAATGAGGAGGAGAGGAGTAAGACAACATTGAAATTGGTAAAATGGTGGTAAAACAGCAGCAGTGAGAAGGGAGGAGGCAAAAGAAATGATTAATGATTCCAAGCTATTCTGGCGGGGGATGGCGGACATAACAGGTGTAAGAATACACGTGGGGAAGATGAGTTCAATTTCAGGCAGGATGGATTTATAGTGTGGCTAGAACTTATTTTACTTGGTGTGTTTTTCTCCCTTTACATTACTGTTAGAGTAAGCAAATTGGAACTACACAGATAAAACCACTTGGCTAAGTAAAGTCGTATATGTATGTTTACCATATGACTTTATACAAAGGAATAGGCTTTTAGACATTTTTGTACAAATATATAAATATTCACAAAAAAACCTTAAAAGATCAAACAAATTTTACCAATACGAGAGAAAATTGGAAAGCAGATGAAAATGGACTTGAAAAATTTCAGTTAACTATAGTAATCAAATAAAAAATGCATCAAAAATGTAAAAATATAGTGAACACATTTGAAAATTATTTCTGAAAGAGTAAAACAAAGCAGTCAATATTATTCATTCATGTGGCTGCATTTTGGTATAGTTATAATTGGTATCTGGGAGTTTTCACATGTTTAAAATGATTTACTCTACAAGAAGAAGTGAATAATTCAATAGGACCCATGGCTGTGACAGGCAACTGTGACAGGTTTAACAGAAGTCATGAACTTGGACATAAAATCAAGTCAATGAGTGAAAACAAAATGGTAAAGCTGTTGTTTAATGATCAGAGTCTGTACTTTGACCACGGTAAACACCAGGACCAACACAACCAGCAGTAGAAACAAAAAAAACCCCCCAAGCAATCATTTTCAGATCAGCATTTGAAACACAAGTTTTTCAAGACTTCTGGGTATTTGGAAACGTGAGGAGTGAGGTGGAGGCTGATGAAGTGGTTTTTGAGCAACACATGCACACGAAGGATGATCCAGGGACCAAGGTGAGTATAAGGAGAGGAAGGAAGAGGGCTGAGGGCAGAACCATCGGAAACACCTACATTGCAGGAACTGGGGGAGGAAAACTAAAGAATTGGGGCATTTAGGAAGTAGGAGAAATGTGAAGATGCAGTGCCGAAGATGCCAGGAATTCTCTAGGTTCTTCAGGAGGGGAGTTTGGCAGTGTTGGAAAGTGGAAGGGATCACAGAGGATGAAGTCTGAAAACATGTTGTACGGTACGGTCACGGGGGGTGGCTACTGGGGCAACACTTACAGAGACCAGCTAGGACCAAGGGAGTCAGGCTGGCAGGGTCAGGCGAGTGGAAGGTGAGGCGAAGGGGACCAGAGAAGTTGATGGCTGGGGAGGGAGGGAGGAAGGAAGGGGGAAGGAGAGAGACAGACAGACAGAGACGGAGAGAATGTCTCTCATTTTGGATCTTGTAATAAAGTTTCTCCTGGGGCCGGCCCGGTGGTGCACTCGGTAGAGTGCGGCGCTTGGGAGTGCGGCGGCGCTCCCGCCGAGGGTTCGGATCCCATATAGAGACTGGTCCGCTCACTGGTTGAGCGCGGTGCAGGCGCGACACCGAGGGTTGCAATCCCGTTACCGGTCACGAAAAAAGACAAAAAGGAAAAAAAAAAAGTTTCTCCTGTAAGCTTTGGGAAGTCCAATAATTCGTGAGCTGAAAAGAGGTGCTGGAGAGTGACAAGCTCTTATCTGCGAGCCTAAGGCCAGCCACGTGAGGCAAGTCCAGAGGAGAAAGCACTGAGCAACACGTCCCAAAGGGGGTTCTGCAAAGCACTGCCCGCAGGAGGCTAACGGGTGTGTGGCGCGCAGGGAAGGGAGTCCGTCCTCTCTCACAGGCTGGTTCACATCCCCTCTGTCCCGCAGGAGAGGCGTTCTCAGTGCCCGCGTCTGCTTCCTGAACAGGGGTCGCGGGCCTGTGGCTTCGGCCCTGAACATTGCTTTGTGTTTCCACTCCAGTTCCGGTTCACTGAAATGTTTATTTTGTATTTGTTTTTGAGCTGGGCTATGCCTTTTTAATTTTCTCGACTTACAGTTCATCTGTCCCTGCTGCATATGTACATGATGCAGAGGGACATGTCCAAGATTGACCCAACTGTGCCTTTGGGACCACAGCTGTAGGCAGAACGTCTTGCCGCATGATGTCTTGGAGCTTTATGCTCTGTGACTCTCGAAGAGGGGGACAACCAGTGCCCTGTTTCTCAAATCCATGTGACCATGGAGTCCTTCCTTCATGGTGGTCCCTTTGCCTCTTGTTCTGTGAAACACACTTTGGGAAACTCATAAGTGAGTTGGTGGAAATGACGGGATGCTACTTTAGAAAAACTAGAACACGTTTGAATTAAGAGCGGGAGGAGGGGCAGCTGCTGCAGGGAGCTGCTCGTGGCCGAGTGTGCAAGGAATGATGGGCACTTCTGGAAATGGGGAGGAATTTCAGCTCAGTCACGCTGGAGGAAGCCTGCCCAGGGGTCGGTCAGCAATCCCATCCAGGAATGCAACCAGAAGGAACTTTATTTTCTTTAAGGCCGTGGAATTGAGATTGCCGAGGAAAAACATGAACCTAAGGAGGCCGTGTGTGTGAAGCTGGGTGAAGTCAGCTCTAGCAAAGCTAAATACCTGTCATCTGTCCACCTGCCAAGGGAGCTCTGGGTTCTGCTTGCTGCAGTAGAGGAGCCCAAGAAGCCTTGAGCATTGAGTGAGGGCGCCACATTCCCAAGATACTTTCAGAGAAGAGGGTGCCCAAGTGATAACAGCAGGTGTTTCTCATCCATGACCACGGCCTCGGGAAGAGAATTCTGCTTGCTTCCTTGGAGAGTGGTGGAGAAAGAGGTATTTGTGTGGCTGTCCATCAACCCACCATGTAACAAATATTTATCGGGGACTGTGGTGTGTCTGAGCACTGAACGACCAGGCAGGAGATGGAACTGATACAACATGAACAACAAAAGTGTCGTCTCAGAGCTCATAAGCTTGAAGTCTAGCAGAGAAGACAGACAAGTAAACCCACGGTTAAAATGCAGTGGGACGAGACCCCTGTTACGGGAAGTTCAGGGGCACATGGGAGTGTAGGAAGGCCACAAACTCAGGGCAGTCCAGGATGGAGTTGGGGGCTGAAACATGGGTTAATTTCAGGACCAGCAAATAGTACCTTTGAAGGTCCAGAGGTGAGAGAAACTATAATCTGTTGGAGGAACTGGGAGACATTCAACATGGCTGGAGAACAGAGCTCTGGGTGAGGGCTCTGGGGCGGGGCTGGGGGAGTGAGAGAGGGAAGGCCCCGGCACAGCCTGGATGATGTGGGCCAGAGGCCTTTGGCCTGCAGCGCAAACCCCCCAGAGCCTGGGCCTCCCTCCCAGAGACCCTGATACTTTTCTGTTCCCTTCCTACACTGATCTTGTCCACTCTGTTCTCTCTCCTGCCTCCCCTCCACTTTCCTACTGTTCAAGTCTCTCCTTTGGAGAGCTTGACCCATGCTGCTGGCTGGGGAGTTTGGAGGTGGTCCTGGGAGTGACATGCCTCCTGGAGTGGGCCTGTGCTCGGGAGGACAGCTAGTCAGGCAGGTAGACACTGTGCTGGGGGGCAATGGTTCTGAGCAATAGGATCAATTCAGGCAGGTGATCCATCATGAAAGTTCCACAAGTGTGGGGTCAGTCGTCCAGAGGGTGGATAAAAACCTGTCGGTAGGGAAACCCAGAGCAGGCAGCTGGAGGACGTCCAGGCAGGCAGCCTGTCAGAGACAGGCAGGAGAGCTGGCCATGGGCCATGATTCAGTGGGGATCTTCTTACTGGATCTGGGGTCACGGGTGCAGGCATTACAGAGACATGACTCTCCCTGGGTGGAAGGGCACACCAGCAATGTGACTTGATGCTGAGTCACCTGAACTTGGGACTCTATGATACATCAAACTTCTCCTGGCTAAGGACAGCCTCACCCGGGCCAGCGTGGATGCGGAGGTCAAGGGGTCCCTCTCTGGGGAGAGGAGAAATCTCGGTCAGGAGCCATGTGGGGCATTACTCTCTCTGCTCTCAAACCTCACCTCTTTATTGGATGCCACCACCCTGTCCTCTTACCTGCACTTCAGGCTTCTCTCCCTAGTGAACTCTTCTTCCTCTTCCTTCAGCTCTCAGCCTAAATGTCACCTCCTCATGGAAGCCATTCCTGGCCTACAGCCAGACCCAGGACCCCTAGTTGTGGGTTCTCATGCCTCTGGGGGTTTTCCTCCCTAAGCCTCGGCACAGTCTGCAGAATTCTTTGAGCGATTGCTGCTGCCTGTCCTCCACCAGGCTCGGTGAGGGCAGGGCTCTGTCTGTTTTGCTCACCATGGTACTTCCACTGCTGGCACCCGACAGGACACAACAGCGCCTGTTGAGAGAATGAATAAATGAATTTTTCCAAATGCCCTCAGGACTTCTGTTAGATGACTGTTACCGCCGTTTTCACAGGCTCGAAAACAACTGTCCTCTTTCTTATTGTGTGTGTACATTTTATATCTAGGCTCTTGATTGCAATTGAAATAAAAAGAGCTGTGGATAGGAAGAAAACTATATGTGAATATTTCAAAACCAGATCCATGTCCTCATGTCGCTTGGGTCAGGTCATACTGCAAACATTAAGTGCGTTTTGAAAATGATCAGATGTGTGAGCCGGGCAGCAAGGGGCTTTGCACAAAGCCACCTTTTGGCACATGCACACTGCCTCCTGCCTGGAATCCTGACAAATGCGCAGCATTCAGGTGGAGGTGATGCTCATGATCCAGGTGCCCCGTGCCATTACATTTGCGAAAAGTAGTCTCCTTAATAGGGCAGCCAAGAGTGTCAAAATGAATGCTGCATCCAGGCCGGTGCAGAGAGCAGCTGATGATGCTGTGAGAGCTCCTTGTTTCTTGCTGGCATGTGGATGCACAGCCTTTGATGTTAGAATTTTGGCTCATTAATAACTAATTTACATTTCCCAGACAGCAAATTGTGATCTGACACAAATTTATAAAAGAACTCCAAATGGTGAAACTCTCTTATACAATGAGTCCTTTGTGGGCTTGTTTTATTTCCCCTAACTTAAGGAGTTTGTGATTAAAATTTTAATGCAATCATTGCAATTTCCTGGGCTACTTAAAAATAAAACACCATCTTATTTCCTTCCTCTCAGAGATCATGACAACTGGCTGTTCCTATGTGGATGCTGTAAGTGTTACAATTGCTTTTTCATCTGCTCTGAGCCTCAGGTAAGACAGGATGTCCTCTGTGGGCCAGAGGAAAGGCCCAGCGAAGGAATCGGCAATGGCAGCAGGCTGCAGTGGAGATGTGCACTTCAGCTTCCTGATGCTTCTTTACAGGTTACCTGGATGGCAGATTTCGCATGGGCTCATCTCATTGGCCTCAGGAGCTCCAGGGATTTTCCCTGCTCCAGATGCCTAAAAGCCTGGATAGGTTATCTGGGAAACACATGTGGGTGGATCAGAGCAACCACGATAAGGAATTTTATATCTATCTTTTTTTTTTCTCTTGGCTACATTTTGAAAGGCAGATGCCTCATGGAAAACATTTGGCCTCAGGAGCTCCAGGGATTTTCCCTGCTCCAGATGCCTAAAAGCCTGGATAGGTTATTTGGGAAACACATGTGGGTGGATCAGAGCAACCACGATAAGGAATTTTATATCTATCTTTTTTTTTTTCTCTTGGCTACATTTTGAAAGGCAGATGCCTCATGGAAAACATGTGGCTTTTCTGCATTTTACCCCATATTTCTATGGAGATTATGAAGGCCAAAGGAAGTTTCAAACTGGCTTTTGGAAGGCTTATCTAGGAGCATCTTGACCCCTCTCCCCCATTTATCTTTGCGAAAAGCTTTATCACCTTGTGTGTTGGTGACTCACAGCTCAGTGGGGAGGCAGGACAGGGCTTCTCTCCCCACGTGACAAGGAGAGAATGCCACGTGCATCCAGCCATCTAGAAACACCTTCTGTGGACTACAAAGGGAAGTCTGTGCCTTGGGGAGAGAGGAGATAGACCAAAGAAGTGGACCAGAGAGCTGGCCGTGGGCAAGGCAGTGGGTTGGGGCTGGGGAAACAAGGTATTGGGTAGCCTGGCTGGTTGTATCACTCCTGGCAAGAGGCTTGGTTCTACTGAGTTACTCTTTGCTTGGAGAAATAGTTTAGGGAACAGCCATGGGCTTGTTGTGTGCAATGGAAACATACCCAGAATGAAAAGATTTTTAAATTGGCACCACTCGAGGTCAGATTTTAATGGTCACACAGCAAGAGCCAAATTGACTACATGCAGAGAAGCAACAAGCCATCCCAGTTCCTTATATTATTTTAATAACAGAAAGAATGTATTAGGAATTCCAGGCAAGACTTCCACCTGGACACAGTCCCAGATTCTAACTCATCTGTATGTGCCTTTTCAAACAAACCTTTTACAAAGAGGCTGTTTGTCTCTCCAATATCTCCCCTACCAGTGAAGGAATCTGAGGTTCCCCCTCCCAGCTTTGGTTGTAGGAAGCAAGAAACCTGAGATCCTGCTCTGAGCAGGGTGTCTCTGTGGAAGGTCACTAAGCTGCAGTGCTGCTGGAGTGGCCTTTCATCCAAACAACAAAACCTCTCCCAGGAGGCAGCATGAGGCACACCCGGCCCTTTGCTCTCGCCGGGATATCAGGGCTCATGGAACACTGGACTGAGTTTGGTGGTTGTTCCTGTTGGAGTCTCTGATGTGGCCCATGTGTCTCCTGCCATTTGGAGTCCTCTTGCTTCTCTGAAGTGGCAGGAGGATGACTGTAGTGCCTGCAGACCACTCCGAGAGCCACCAGGGAAGAGGAAAACCTTGTGTGTGGACTGATAATTATTAGAGTCTTTCCCAATACCTAGAACATTACTGACCTTTTAAAAAAGAACGCTGCTGTCATGCTTGTTCATTTTACCCTCTTGGACCCCAAATAGTTCATTTGACACTTGACTATTTTTGTAAGTCACAGAGACCAGACTCGATTTTTTTTTCTTTTGGAAGGGAGTCCCTTCTGTTCTCAGCCACAGATGGACCGAAAAAGAAAAGCCTTCTCATTGCCGTAAACACGACCACTTCTCCTGGCTGTGTTGTACTCCCTTCCTTCAATCTGTGGGCAGTCTTTGCAGACAGTCAAGGCTCAAATCCCGGCTCCGTCACTTACCTTTAGTGAGCTTGAATTTACTAATCATCCTGAGCTATTTCTTCCTCCTGTGCACAGAGCAGGTGATAATAGTTGTTAAGGGATTAAATGCAAAGCTCCCGGCACATGGCCCAGCACAGAGGGAGCTGTTGAAATAATTATGAAGCTGATCATGGAGTCAGGTATAAGAAGACTCTGGAAGTGGAGTCCCGGGAAGGGGTGAAACAGGACCTGAGCTGCTCTCCCGATCGCCACTTCTAGGGACATGTCACTGTTGTTATGGCACCCAGTTTTCTGGGCAATTAGAGATTCATGTTAGGCTGAGACATCACCAGGAAGTGGCTCTTTCTGCTGAAGGTGTTTACAACAAACCCCATAGCCCAGCTGTCATGAAGGGAACCCAGCCTCCTGAGCGAGCTAGAAAAGGAAGGCCTCATGTGTTTTCCGTGCACTATTTTCTCCCAAGCCATGCATGGCAGGTTGGGGGCACTCTGTGAATTTTAGTGGAAGGAAGTGAGAGTGGAGTGGAGGGGCAGAAAGCTGAGGGCCACATGGCTGTTCCTGTGTCACTCTGCAGCTCAGGGTCTGACAGGCACCCAGGAGGGAGGCAGAGCTTGTTAGAGAATATAGACTTGGTTCTTACGGACTTTGGGCAATTGCAGACACCAAACTAAGATCTCTCCATAATTATTAATAGAAGCAAATGTCCTAGTTCAGAGACTTCTCAGAGAAATAAGAAACTGATCCAGGAGACAGCTATGTCTTAGCTACACTGGTTAAGAGTTATCGCCAGTTTCTTAGGGAGAGAAAGTTTAGGCTCAGGTTCCATTGTCTAGGAATATCTAAAAAAGTAATAGACAATCCCCATTACAGAGCACCANCTGGGAAACACATGTGGGTGGATCAGAGCAACCACGATAAGGAATTTTATATCTATCTTTTTTTTTTCTCTTGGCTACATTTTGAAAGGCAGATGCCTCATGGAAAACATGTGGCTTTTCTGCATTTTACCCCATATTTCTATGGAGATTATGAAGGCCAAAGGAAGTTTCAAACTGGCTTTTGGAAGGCTTATCTAGGAGCATCTTGACCCCTCTCCCCCATTTATCTTTGCGAAAAGCTTTATCACCTTGTGTGTTGGTGACTCACAGCTCAGTGGGGAGGCAGGACAGGGCTTCTCTCCCCACGTGACAAGGAGAGAATGCCACGTGCATCCAGCCATCTAGAAACACCTTCTGTGGACTACAAAGGGAAGTCTGTGCCTTGGGGAGAGAGGAGATAGACCAAAGAAGTGGACCAGAGAGCTGGCCGTGGGCAAGGCAGTGGGTTGGGGCTGGGGAAACAAGGTATTGGGTAGCCTGGCTGGTTGTATCACTCCTGGCAAGAGGCTTGGTTCTACTGAGTTACTCTTTGCTTGGAGAAATAGTTTAGGGAACAGCCATGGGCTTGTTGTGTGCAATGGAAACATACCCAGAATGAAAAGATTTTTAAATTGGCACCACTCGAGGTCAGATTTTAATGGTCACACAGCAAGAGCCAAATTGACTACATGCAGAGAAGCAACAAGCCATCCCAGTTCCTTATATTATTTTAATAACAGAAAGAATGTATTAGGAATTCCAGGCAAGACTTCCACCTGGACACAGTCCCAGATTCTAACTCATCTGTATGTGCCTTTTCAAACAAACCTTTTACAAAGAGGCTGTTTGTCTCTCCAATATCTCCCCTACCAGTGAAGGAATCTGAGGTTCCCCCTCCCAGCTTTGGTTGTAGGAAGCAAGAAACCTGAGATCCTGCTCTGAGCAGGGTGTCTCTGTGGAAGGTCACTAAGCTGCAGTGCTGCTGGAGTGGCCTTTCATCCAAACAACAAAACCTCTCCCAGGAGGCAGCATGAGGCACACCCGGCCCTTTGCTCTCGCCGGGATATCAGGGCTCATGGAACACTGGACTGAGTTTGGTGGTTGTTCCTGTTGGAGTCTCTGATGTGGCCCATGTGTCTCCTGCCATTTGGAGTCCTCTTGCTTCTCTGAAGTGGCAGGAGGATGACTGTAGTGCCTGCAGACCACTCCGAGAGCCACCAGGGAAGAGGAAAACCTTGTGTGTGGACTGATAATTATTAGAGTCTTTCCCAATACCTAGAACATTACTGACCTTTTAAAAAAGAACGCTGCTGTCATGCTTGTTCATTTTACCCTCTTGGACCCCAAATAGTTCATTTGACACTTGACTATTTTTGTAAGTCACAGAGACCAGACTCGATTTTTTTTTCTTTTGGAAGGGAGTCCCTTCTGTTCTCAGCCACAGATGGACCGAAAAAGAAAAGCCTTCTCATTGCCGTAAACACGACCACTTCTCCTGGCTGTGTTGTACTCCCTTCCTTCAATCTGTGGGCAGTCTTTGCAGACAGTCAAGGCTCAAATCCCGGCTCCGTCACTTACCTTTAGTGAGCTTGAATTTACTAATCATCCTGAGCTATTTCTTCCTCCTGTGCACAGAGCAGGTGATAATAGTTGTTAAGGGATTAAATGCAAAGCTCCCGGCACATGGCCCAGCACAGAGGGAGCTGTTGAAATAATTATGAAGCTGATCATGGAGTCAGGTATAAGAAGACTCTGGAAGTGGAGTCCCGGGAAGGGGTGAAACAGGACCTGAGCTGCTCTCCCGATCGCCACTTCTAGGGACATGTCACTGTTGTTATGGCACCCAGTTTTCTGGGCAATTAGAGATTCATGTTAGGCTGAGACATCACCAGGAAGTGGCTCTTTCTGCTGAAGGTGTTTACAACAAACCCCATAGCCCAGCTGTCATGAAGGGAACCCAGCCTCCTGAGCGAGCTAGAAAAGGAAGGCCTCATGTGTTTTCCGTGCACTATTTTCTCCCAAGCCATGCATGGCAGGTTGGGGGCACTCTGTGAATTTTAGTGGAAGGAAGTGAGAGTGGAGGGGCAGAAAGCTGAGGGCCACATGGCTGTTCCTGTGTCACTCTGCAGCTCAGGGTCTGACAGGCACCCAGGAGGGAGGCAGAGCTTGTTAGAGAATATAGACTTGGTTCTTACGGACTTTGGGCAATTGCAGACACCAAACTAAGATCTCTCCATAATTATTAATAGAAGCAAATGTCCTAGTTCAGAGACTTCTCAGAGAAATAAGAAACTGATCCAGGAGACAGCTATGTCTTAGCTACACTGGTTAAGAGTTATCGCCAGTTTCTTAGGGAGAGAAAGTTTAGGCTCAGGTTCCATTGTCTAGGAATATCTAAAAAAGTAATAGACAATCCCCATTACAGAGCACCAGTGCAGTGCTCTCAATAAGTCTTACCATCAGCTTCATGGGTCTTTGGTTAAATACTTCCCTCAGGTACTGACTAGTAGGATCAAGGTTCTGATATCAAAGTGGGGAAAAAACTAGGTGTGTTCACAAAACATGATCCTGTTTGGGAGTGATACATGGGACAGAGGCGTTTATCTGCATCCAGTCACAATACAGTGTGTATATTTTTGGCTTTGTTAAACCATATTCATATCTCTACTTCTGTTTTATCCTCACATTATTCATGAAAGGTTAGCAGGACAGGTAGAGTGACTAGCACTGTTCCAATTTTACAGCTGAGGAACTCAGGTTAGAGTTTACCTTCACCACGAAGGGGTGGGTTCCAGGTCATAGCTGGAAGATGAACCTAGATTCCCAGAATGCAGGGTTCTTTGTGCGTATCCTACTAAGCCGTGGTTTAAACTGCCCAGACTGAAGACCCTGCACCTTCTGTCATGTCATGGGCTATGTCTTTGTCTTCTAGCCCAGGAAGGTGGTGGGAGGGATGGATAATTGCTGTCATGAGGAAGGAGCCAGGAGGGGTCTGTGGTAATGACAGGTGCCCATGAAGATCAGCGGGGAGAGAAGATTTTCAAGCCATTCACACATACCAGACTTTTGCTTAACTGGCGGTATCAGCTTCCAGAAGGACTGGGAGCACAGGGGCAGGATTAGAAGTGGTGTCTGTGAACCACGCAGCTAGCAGCTGTGCCTCCTGAAGTCTGTTTGCATAGCTGGATCCAAAGAATCTGGGAACATGGCGATGACGGCAGACGCCCTGGGTGACGCTATGGCCATCACATTCTCTGACTTTCATTGTATGGCTAGCATGTCCAGACAGAGAGATACCATGCTGTCTTGGCCATTTGGTCATCTTGGAAGGGCTGGTCACCTGAGAGTCAGCACAAAACTTTGGGTGAGGGACTCCCCCAGCAGCTCTGGCTGGTGTTAGGAGTCTGCTGAGGGTCAAGGATACATTTAAGGTCCTGTGGCTTCCAGGATGCTTATGAATGGGGTAAGCCTGGACTGGGTGGAGCCAGGTGGGGACTTCTTGCAGGACCTCTTTGAGAACCTAGGGCATGGGTGGGTTGAGGTATGGTGGGAGATGGGATGGGCCAAGGTTTTAGTGCACAGTTCGGATTGCCATTTCATGGTGACATGAAAGTGTTTTTGCATGCGAACTCCTTCACTATGGTACATGATAAATATTTGAGTTTTGTGCTGCCATTGGTCTGGGACTTAGTGTCAGGCTGCTGAAGAGTCAGCCTGGTGCTGGCCCAACACCTGGGGAGAGCCGTGTGGGGACCCTGCCAAGCAGGTGCTGCTGGCCTCTTGCTTCCTTGTTCCCATCAAGCCCATCTGTGACTTCAAGTGGGTTCCCTTCACAATTGCCCACCCCCACTTCTTTCCCCAATGTGAAAATCAGGAGAGGAATGGTCATGCCACTCTTTGATTTGGCATCTTTGAAACAAATCTACTTAGATGTAAATTTAGCAGTTTATTATCTGAAGTAGATTTTACCCATTAGCTGAGGATGGTGGTGGTTGTATTGTAAAACAATTAGGGTATTTTCCTACATTTTGGGGCCTTTATGTGAGAGCTGTTGGACCCTCCTTTGCCCACCCTTTGTGTAGAGCTGTGACTTAGTAATGTGAGCTCAGAGGACGCAGTTGCAGAGGCCTCTCTGTGGGCTCCAGAGTGGGCATGGGAAGGCCACTCTCTCCTTGTCTTGTTACCAAATATATCAAGGTGTCGCCCTATTTCTGAAATCAAATTTCTTGGGAAATTCGAAAGTCCTTTATAGTGATTTCTAGAAAGATGTACTTCTCCATGTAACCACTGGGATAGATTTTTTTGAACATCTTAACCTGTTTGGAGAAGAACAGGTTAGAGTGATGAAAAAACGCCTCGCTGGGAGTCACAAGGCTCCTGATTTGGAAGACAGTATGTGGTAGTAGAAAGAGCGTGTACTCTGGAGTCAGATGGACCAAGCAGCAAATCTTAGCTCTCCAATTCTGTGAACTGGGTGAGATTTAGTTTCTTGTCTATGAAATGATTCTATTAACAACCGCCTCATGTGGTGGTTGTGGGAATTAAATGAGGTACGGTATATGCTGGTACTTCCTGGATCGGCATCTCTAGTCTGCTAGAATTCCAGACCTGTATTTCCACCTGGACGCCCACTCGTGTGTCGTACCCAGCGCATCCCAGTCTGCACTCATCCTTTGTCTTCCTTGCCCTCCAAACTACCCCTTTCCTCCCACATTTTCACTCCGGGGAAGAGTTTCATCATTTTCCACTATCCAAGCCAGAAACCGGAGTCACCCTCGAGTCTTCCCTTTCCTTCAGCCTGGAAAATTCCATCAGTCACCAAATCTTGCAAATTCTGCTTCCCATAGATCATTGTTCGCTATTTCATCCTCTCCACCCAGGGCCACTCCCTTAATCCAGTTCCTCATCATTCCTTGTCCAGGCTGCTGCAATATGTTCCATTTTTTAATTTATGCTGTCACCAGAGTGAATTACCTGGTGTCACTCACTGATTTAAAATCCTCAGCATTTCCTTCATGAACTTCAAGGGGAAGTTCAACATCTTTGACCTGGGGAAACGAGCTCTCCCTGAGCCATGTCTCTCCATCCCTCACCACTTCTGTGTTCTTACTCTACTCTGACATTAAAACGAGGTACTTTGTGCTCTGCAGAGTGTCATGCTCTCCCTCACTTCCCTCCAGGATTATCTGTTCTCTCTGCTTGAAGTGCTTTCCCACTCCCTGTGCACCTAGCTAACTCCTAACCACATCTGAGAGTCAGCTCAAGTGTCACCTCCTCTTGGAAGAGGCTCTTGAACCCTTTGTGCTGAGTTACATTCCTCCTCTCTGTACCACCACCATTTCATATACTTCTGCGTTTGTGGTCATTGGTTTTTCTGGTCTACCTCACTTGAGGGTAGGGACTGTTCAGCCTGGTAACATCAACCTCTAGCACAACGCCAAGCACTGGTGGACATTCAGTATGTATTTATAGAATGAATGACGGAACAGTATTGAAAGTGGAAGGAGCTCAGGAAGACAGTCTTCTCTCTGATTTTACCACTAAATAGCTTGACAACTTGGGTGAGACCTATTACCTCTCTGGGCTTCAGATTTTTCATGTGAAATGAAATTTATAGATAGTTTAACACACATACACACACATACTTTCAAAATTCAACATAATGTAAATTTGTAATAGTAAGAAATAAAATAAATGGAAAGTAATTCATAACTGCTATAGTTTGAGAAGTTCATGTATAGGAAACTTCACCCCGATTGATTGTAACAGTGTTAAGAGCGTGGGAA
>NW_007734099.1:36303-49050 GCF_000696425.1 Galeopterus variegatus | reverse complement strand
TGATTTTACCACTAAATAGCTTGACAACTTGGGTGAGACCTATTACCTCTCTGGGCTTCAGGTTTTTCATGTGAAATGAAATTTATAGATAGTTTAACACACATACACACACATACTTTCAAAATTCAACATAATGTAAACTTGTAATAGTAAGAAATAAAATAAATGGAAAGTAATTCATAACTGCTATAGTTTGAGTATGTGCCCCAGAAGTTCATGTATAGGAAACTTCACCCCGATTGATTGTAACAGTGTTAAGAGCGTGGGAAATCCAATTATGGTATTTGAAAGGTGGGGCTTTTAAGATGTGATTAGATTGTGAGGACTTTGCCATGGGGAATGGATTGATCCATTCATGAAGTAATGGCCATGGCTCTGATGGCTTTAAAAGGAGAGAAAGTGAGAAGGTTAGCTTTCTTGCTCAGCCCATTTTCTCACCATGTGACAACCTGCGTTGCTGTAGAGAGTCACCAGAAAGAAAGCCCTCACCAGATGTGTGTCCTGGACCTTGTACTTTCCAGTCTCCAAAACTGTAAGAAATAATTCTCACATCTTTATAAATTACCCAGTTTCAGGTATTCCATTATAAGCAACAGAAATAGACTAATACAATAATAAAAGTACACATATTTAATAAGTAAATGTACAAATATATTAAAGCATATAATGAAGTGTGCAGATACTTGCACCTGCTTATAATGAATAACCTGGTTTTCAGAACAGTAAGACTGAATTGTGTTTACACATTTTCTTTAAATTTCTGATTTTGGAAGAAAGGCTGCATAGAGGTATTTGAAATTTACAGTAGAATGACTTTGAGTGGGCCAGCTGAAAGTGCAGACTGATAAAGATGTTTTTGTATTGGCGACTCTCACACCACAAGTGGCAGTGTTGCTGGTGACATAATTTTCTAAATAAATGTCTAAAATGGTAGACAACTCTTGGTAAAATTCTAAGCAAAACATCACATTTTTGTTTTGATTTTCAATCTATGTGCATTCCTAGAAAATTCAGTATGTACTCAAATGGTGCACATACACAAAAAAGCATTTATATGTAGAATGGAGTTAGGCTCTAGGCTCAGTTAATTATAAATAGATTTTTCACCTGCATGAATGCTCAGGAGAATATTAGCAGGTCATGCAGGATGTAGCATACTTCTCTGTGGTGTGGAGCTATCCTTCATGTTGCAGGATGGCCAGCATTCCCAGCCCTCACCCATCAAAAGGCAGTACTAGAGCCCACTCCATCAGTGAGACATGAAAAGTACCTACACAAACAAATTTCTAAAATATCTTCTAAGTGTTTTCTAGGGAACTAGAACTAGATGAGTTGTAATGCATTGCATGGCAATGAACACTCAGTCTATGAAAAAAAAATGCACTTTACCTAAGTTATCTACAGCTAATTATTGTAAAGCAAATTTAATTCCAGTAATTAAAAATTTGTAGCATTAGGAGGAAAGTCACTAACTTTCAGTTAAGAAGGAGCTTAATGAATATACAAATTTAAGTAATTTTATGACTGTTGGGATTTGGGTTGCATTTTTCTGAATGCTATTTTTCTTGTATGTCACTTTTCTTGATCTTCACCCATTATCCATTCTGACTTCGCTAATATTCTCCTTGCTTAGGAAGTCTCCTATTACCATACTTTTAACATGGAGAAATTTGTTCTCATTATCCTGCATTCTTATTTTGTATAATTGTAGTACTATCTGACATCAGTTAGGTTAGGATTGCTTCATGACTACTGGTCGTTTGATGCCCCCACCCACTGTATCATAAACCATTGTCTAATTTAGTTTTTATCCCCTTTAGCTGGGATTAGTTTTTTTTCAAAATATCAGTGAGAATTTCTTTACCAAGTTTATTATTGTCTGCCTTAAAAACAGAGGTAATATGTTATTCATCTTAATATTTCCAAATCCCACCCCAAGAATAAGCTACTAGCAGGTGTTCAATAAACATTTGTTGAATAAATGAATGAACATAGCATGTGATTTACTTCTGCCTGCAGATCTAATACATCAAGATTTGAAATCCATAAAACAAATGAATCTTCTATTTCATCATTTTAGATTATTTGAAATTCTGCAATATTGAGTCTATTTAAAAAGAGCATAAATGCTGAGGGGAAGGAGGAAAGGGAATTGAATTGTATAGTGGGTATAGAGAGTTCGAGATTTGAAGGATGAAAAAGTTCTGAAGATCTGTTTCACAGCAGTGTGAATATACTTAGCATTACTGAACTGTACACAAAAAGGGTTAAGATAACACATTTCATATTCTGTAATTTTTAGCACAATAAGAAAGGTGGGGGGGTGGCAAAAGGAAGCATAACGATTTCCTTCTAAACTGGTTTTCTCTTTTTACTGATGCTACCACTATTCCACTAGACTCCCCAACAGGGAATTTTGGAATCTTCTTTGACTCTATCCCGTCCATTATGCATCATGCAGACCAGTTACCAAGTTTAGGCTTACAAACTCTCTCAGATCCGTCTCTTTCCTTCCATTTCTATTCACATAATTCCACTGTATTATGCTAAAATTATAGCAAAAAAACTCTGATCTGTTTTCTTATGTCTAACCCTTTTCTTCTGAGACTGCTTCCATCATCATCATAGGGTAGGTGTGATACACAGGGAGCTCCCACACATTTCTATTCACATAATTCCACTGTATTATGCTAAAATTATAGCAAAAAAACTCTGATCTGGTTTCTTATGTCTAACCCTTTTCTTCTGAGACTGCTTCCATCATCATCATAGGGTAGGTGTGATACACAGGGAGCTCCCACGGCTCCCTCTGGCCGAGAGTCCAGTCCAACCTTTCTAGACCCACATCTCCCCAGCTTCTCCCACTCAGATTGCACACTCTCCTTTTTACCACCCCTACCCTCTGCAGTACATGCTCTGCTGCAGGAGGACTCATTTCTTTACTGTCACCATGCCTAGCTTTTGTGACTTTCCTTTTCCCCTTTTCCTGCCTGGAAAACTTTTCTTCCTTTCCATATATGCTGCTTCTAATCTTCCTGCAAAGTTTAATTCCTCCTCAATTCCTCTAGAAAGCATTTTCTCGAGACTCCTGCGCATCTTGGATTCTTCCATCATGAGATTTGTGTATCATTTGTCTCCATTATGTAATTGAGCATTTTATAATTTGCTACAACTCTTCGCTTGCATCATATACTTGAGTTTTCTTATAAGACCATGAGCCTCTTTTGTCAAGGACAAATGTGTCTATTTTATTTATAAACAACACTAAGCTTACCACATTGCTGGAGCTGTAAAAAATGCTCCACAGATAAATTAACTTGAATATATGAATATGGTTGTAGTTTGGGCACTTAGAGCGGGGCTCAGTAAACTTTCTGTAGAAGGCCTGATAGTAAATATTTTACGCTTGTGGGTCGTATGGACTCTGACTAGTCAACTCTGCTGTTGTGTGAAAGCAGCCATAGACACTATGTAAATGAATTAATGCAAGTGTGCTCCAATAAAACTGTATTTACAAAAATAAATTTGGCCAGAGGGTTGTTTCCTGACCCCTGGCTTGTATAGTATGGTGTTAATGAGACCCATATCTAGACTCCCTTTGGGTCTCTGTTGGTAAGCTTAGTTACAATACTAAAATTTCTAACCCTGGCCAATAGCCTAAAAGAGAGTGCATTATCATTACTGGAGACCTTATCCAAACAGAGGGCCAACACTTAAGGCCATGCAGACAGTGCATCACACAACTCCAGAAATGCCACTAACAGCCCTCCTGAATAGCACAATTTTTCTAGGGCAGATGAGTCCTCACATCTACCATGGGTAGGAAACACAACTGGCATTTATCTGAGTATCCATTGTGTGCCAGGTATTTTATACATTGTAAGTCAATTCATTAAATCCAATCATCTTGAGGTACGAGTGTTACTATTTATTTTTCAGATGAAGAGACAGTGGCACAGGAAGTTAAATAATTGACCTAAGGTCATAGATAGGACCTGGTGGATCTTGGATTGGTCTTTCTGACACTAAGTTTATGTTCTTTCCACTCCACATCATACAGTCATCTTCACAATATCTCTGGTACTGGTGCATGAAAAACCAGACAGAATGTAGTGTTCCTGGTGAGGCAGACTGATGCAGCAAGTTAGTGTCTACAGTCGTGTGGTCTTAGCTAAATTTCTGCAGTCAAGTTTATAGTAATCACAGTCCTCTTGTGGTCATCAGAGCCCACCAGTGAACAAACACTTGCTTTGCCAAGTATCACTAGATCTCAGAGATCTTACTTTGGAGAGAACCACCCCTAGATGTACCAATATTTTGTATAAATTGTGTTCTCACCCAAGCTGAAAGAAAATTTAAATGGGAGTTAAAATTAGAGGTTTTCTTATTTTTCCTGTTGTGGTTTCATCTTTGTTGTGGTAAGCCAATATGTTGGATTGTTGAAAACTGGTCACCTCTTTTTTGTACTTACAGCCATCCCCAGGGTCAAGCCAAACTGTTGAGGAAAGATGTTAGAGAAGACTATTTAAGTAATTCAAAATCCCCTTATACCCAGGCTGCATTACTGAGGCTGGAAGGAAGTGGAAATAGGGGAACAAAACATCTTCATTTTAGGATGCTTAAGCTTGAGTGTCCTAAGGCCAAACTGCAATGGCCATTTGTTCTTTTGCCACACCGAGGTGCAAGTTCGGATTCTTTCTTGTTTCTTGCTGTTTTGCTTCTTTCTTCTCTTTCCCATCTTCTTTTCTCCCCCTCCCTCCCTCTGTCGCTTCCATCCCTCCATTCCTCCTTCCATTTGTTTATACGTCTGTTTATCTATCCATCTATTGACCCCCCAGGTTTTAATACATTCTATGCACTGCATTCTCCTTTCACTGGGTATGTGCGTCTGTCCACTGCATCTGTCTGGTCTGTGTTGTGTTTCTCTCTGTAGTTTTTAACATATAACTGCATCCCTAAAGAGTCATGGCTATTATTCTAGATAAAAACCCAAAAGTATACAGATAACTTATCTTTCATAATAATATTCATTGTTTGCTTATTCCAGCATTCCTGTTACAAAGATTATTTATTTATTGTTAGATTGAAGATCTTGGGAGGTGCAGAATAGTGGGAAAGAAATTTATTGCATGTGGTGCCTTTTCTAGTGGGTTCCTAAAATTCTGAAATTAACAACATTATTTTAGATTATTTATTTATTGTTAGATTGAAGATCTTGGGAGGTGCAGAATAGTGGGAAAGAAATTTGTTGCATGTGGTGCCTTTTCTAGTGGGTTCCTAAAATTCTGAAATTAACAACATTATTTTAAAAAAAGAACATGGCAATCACCAGCCATAGAAGTTTGAAAACCCTCCCAGTGCTGAATACATGCTAATCTATTATACTTTTGAACTCTTAAAAATCTGGGACTTCCTGGGAGATGCTTCAGTTTTAGACCAAAAGGCTTCAAAGGCTTACAGCCCAATAAATGAGGCTTTGAAGTGACATGGGTGGTGTAGTGATGAGAGGAAGCTCACCCCTCTATGTGGCTACTACTCTATTATTTCAGGCTTTTGATTTCCAGCTGCAAAGCAAACAAGGCCTCCTGGTGCTCTGACTTACCCCAGGTTATCTTTACAGGCAGAAAGAACTAAATTTCCAGCTAAGCCAAAGATAGAGCTAATCAGTTCAGTTTGTTATATATTCAGGCGTCTGTGGACTTCTTATTTTGATTGAGTTACAATCACAATGCCATTTGACATTGTTTTTTGGTGTTGCAAAATTGAAGCTATGGAAGTGTAATGGTTTGATTGCATACTGTGGTAGAAACCATTGACTGGTTAACTTCACAGCCATTCTCAATCTTCTTTCTCCTTTCTGCCTTCTACAATAGAGAATGAGCCAGATATTCACTTTCCCAGCTGCCTTCATAGCTAGGGTGGTGACGGAACCCAGTTCTAGCCAATGAGAGGGCAGTCCTGCTAGCCTTTGGGAGACTATTTGCTTTCCCTGATAAAGGGAACAGTGGAACAGTTGCCACTTTTCCCTCTTTCTCCTGTCTATAACCGGATAAAATGACTGGACCTTCTGCAGCCATTGTTTGACTAATCAGTGACAATTAGGAAGATGAAAAGTCAAAATGCTAAGGATGCTGGGGATGGTGGAAGGAAAAGATAGAAAGAGCCTAGCTGAGCCAACATTATTTGTAACTGGTCTTTGGACTCTTTTCTATGTAAGAAAAATAAATCTCTATTTGTTTCAACCACTATTAGTTGGGTTTTCTGTTACTTGAGCTGAAGACATTCTCGACTGATACAGATACAATAGCCAATCAGTGGTAAGACCAGGAGGGTAATTTTTGACTTCAATAAGCCTGTCTATAAAATAGTGCATCAGGCTTCAGAATGGTAAGCTCTGACCTTTGTGATCCATGGGGGTACTTAATGCATTACTCAGTAATTAACAATGCCACTAAGATACACCTGACCAAATGCAGCACTTCCATTGAATATCTTCCCATGAATTCCCCAGGGCAGCTTGTTTAGTAAAGTATATTCTCCTCTTACAGGTTTCCCAGGAATAATTTTACTATAGGAAAAGTAGCTTTTGCTCTAAGCTATGAGAAATTTTAATGAGAAAATACTTTATAACACACATGTCAATCATTGAGTGTTAGTAACACATATAAATAACAAGAAATTCTGGGTGATTAAAGTCCTCAAGTCTACATACTTCACCCATAACTAATAATAAGTTGTTTCTCTTCTGAACCAAGCATGTGAGTTCTGAGATACGTTCTTTTTGTGCTCGGCCTTCATGGTTTCTGAAGAATCTAGAGGAAACGCCAAGTCTTAGAGGAAGCCAGGAATTCTCTCTCAATCTTGTCCCAGTAGGACTATTATCTCTTCTCTTCTCCTCCCTTCTTTCTTGTACTTGGCGGTAGTCATTGCTTGTCTCTCTCCCTCCAAGGAAAACAACTCACCAAATACAAGTAACTTTGTTACCTTTTTTTTGGTGTTCCAGAAGAGTAATTGAATGTGATCAACAGGGCAAATTTAGGAATTAAACAAAATAGATTTCCAATTCCTAACACCCCTTCTTTTTTTTAATATTCCTATATTCTCATTCTCTCTCTCTCTCTCTCTCTTTCTCTTTTTTTGGCAGCTGGCTGGTATGGGGATCTGAACCCTTAACCTTGGTTGTTGTAACATTGTCCCTTAACCCTGGTTGTTATAACATTGCTCTCTAACCAACTGAACTAACCAGCCAGCCTATGTTCCTATATTCTGAAGAACCACTGACCTAATTTAGAGATAAAATAACCCTTCTTCCTAAGAATGAAATACAAGTCTGGAGAGCTATGTATTGCTTAGATGTTATCTTAAAATGAGAATTTCTGGGTCGGCCCAGTGGCACACTGGAGAGTGCGCCACTTGGGAGCGTGGCGGCGCTCCCACAGAGGGTTCGGATCCCATGTGGAGACCGGTTCCTGCTCACTGGCTNTTTGGTGTTCCAGAAGAGTAATTGAATGTGATCAACAGGGCAAATTTAGGAATTAAACAAAACAGATTTCCAATTCCTAACACCCCCTTCTTTTTTTTAATATTCCTATATTCTCATTCTCTCTCTCTCTCTCTCTCTCTCTCTCTCTCTCTCTCTTTCTCTCTCTCTCTTTCTCTTTTTTTGGCAGCTGGCTGGTATGGGGATCTGAACCCTTAACCCTGGTTGTTATAACATTGCTCTCTAACCAACTGAACTAACCAGCCAGCCTATGTTCCTATATTCTGAAGAACCACTGACCTAATTTAGAGATAAAATAACCCTTCTTCCTAAGAATGAAATACAAGTCTGGAGAGCTATGTATTGCTTAGATGTTATCTTAAAATGAGAATTTCTGGGTCGGCCCAGTGGCACACTGGAGAGTGCGCCACTTGGGAGCGTGGCGGCGCTCCCACAGAGGGTTCGGATCCCATGTGGAGACCGGTTCCTGCTCACTGGCTGAGCGCGGTGCGGGCGCAACACCGAGGGTTGCGATCCCATTGCCAGTCAGTAAAAAAGACAAAAAGGAAAAAAAAATGAGAATTTCTGAGTGGTTTGAATTCAGTAAGTGTTTAAACACTATCCAGTTTCCAGAGCAAGCCTTCCTCAGGACTTGTTTCCATAGCCTTCTATGGAACCTCAGTTCTCGAACTACTAATTGCATCAGTGATGTTTGTGCATGTGTCTGCCTCCCTACTAGATTGTGAATTCCTAGAGGGTATAGGCAGGGTATGATTTATCTCTGTGTTCCCTCATGTGGCCTAGTGTAAGATTTCATATGCAGATGACGACTGCTAGGTGCTTGCTGAATTGACTTCTGTCCATGCAGTTGTAGCTTTGTGATATTTTGATCCTTGAGGTGAGTGACCTCTAAGTCACACACTCAGATGCTTCTTAACTAGGCTTCTGAGACTGTCTTGAAGATCAGTTTGTCGGTATCACCAAGCTCTGATTACTTGGGGTTATATAATTATGCTGCAATTAAACTAAAAATAGCGCATATTTAAATAACTCTAACAGAATTAAGGCGATTGGGTGATTCATAGAAATGTCTGCTCTCCTTTCCTTGGGGGATAAAATTAAGTGAATCATTAGCAAAGGCTGAATTTTCCCAATATTGAATGGCCTCACTTGAGGCAAGCAGGCTTACTGGAAATTTAGATTGATATGGAAAATAAAATCAGGGCATTGTTTTTTTCCCCTTTAAAAGTGCTTATAAATAATATACCTTTAAGTAATGAATATAAAGTCTGACTCAATTTTTGAAAATTCAGTTATAAACTCTGAATAAGAAAATAATAAGAAACTTCCAAAATAGGCCCCTTCTGGGGAGGAAAACTGGGAGCTGAGCAGCCGGGACTGGCAGGAAGACTTGTCTCCCACTGAAAACTCCTTTCTGTGCATGTCAGCTTACTCCAGGATAAACAAAGACATAAACAAATACATATTAAAACAATTTTGAAAAAGAACAAAACTGGTGGACTTGCACAACTTGATTCTAAGATTTACTACAAAGTTGAAGTATTCAAGACAGTATGGTATTGGCATACGGAGGCTCATATAGATCAACAGAACAGACAAGGAATCCAGAAGTAGACAAATACATGTATGGCCAATTGATTTTTGCCAAGTTAACTCATTTCAGCAACCAGGTATCCACAGGGAAAAGAATAAACTTTAACACTCGTCTAACATTACATAAAAAATTAATTTAAAATGAATCATAGACCCAAATGTAAAAGGTAAAATGACAAAACTTCTGGGAGAGAAGATGGGATACGATCATTGTGTAGAAAAGATTTCTTAGATAAGATGCAAAAAGAAAAACCACAAAGTTAAAAAAATTGATAGGATGAACTTTATCAAAATGAAATCTTCTGCTTTTCAAAAAACACCATTAAGATAATGGAAAACAAGCCACAGACTGGGAGAAAATATATGCAAAACATGTATCTGATGAAGACATTGTACCTAGGAATATGGGCAAAATATTTGGAGAGACACTTCACAAAGAAGATGTAGCCACAGCCAATAAGCACCTGGAAAAGTGCTTGACACCAACAGTCATCAGAGAGATGCAAATTATAACCGTGATGGAAAATGAAGATGATTGATCATATCAAGTGTTGGTGAGGATATAAAGCAATTGTAACTCTTGTACATGGCTAGCTGGAATGTTAAATTTGCTGCACTTTGGAAAACAGGTTGGCCATTTCTTGTAAAACCAAACATGCCACACATCCCAGTGATCCCATTCATGGGTTTTTATGTAAGAGAAATGAAAACGTGTTCACACAAAGACACGTACTTGAAGGTTGTATTAGTTTCCTGGGGTTGCCACAACAAATTACAACAAACTGGATGTCTTTAAACAACAGAAATTCATTCTCTCACAGTTCTAGAGGCTAGAAGTCCAAAATCAAAGTGTTGGCAGGACCATGCTCTCTCTGAAAACTCTAGAGGAGAGTCCGTTTCATGACTTTCCCTTGGTTTCTAGTGTTGCTGGCAATCCTTGGTGTCCTTGGCTTGTAGATGCATCACTGCAGTCTCTGCCTTGTTTCATTGCATTCTCCCTGTGTGCCTTTGTATCTGTGTCTCTTCTTTTGTTATAAGTACACAGTCTTATTGGATTAGGGTCCACTCTAATAGCCTCGTCTTAACTTGATTGTATCTGCAAAGATGCTATTCCAAATAAGATTACATTCACAGCTACCAGCAGTTAGGACTTGAACATATCTTTTTCGGGGACACAATTCAATCCACAATAAATTTTGTTTTCAGCTTTACTGGAAACAACTTCTTATGGATGCAACCCAAATGCCCACCAATTAGTGAACTGATAGTAAATTGTGGTATTCATGTAACAGAATATTACGCAGCAATGAAAAGAATTGAATTACCAATATGCGTGACACAGATGAATCTCAAAATGTTTTGCTGAGTGAAAGAAGCAGACACAAAAGACTTTATACACCATGTGATTTCATACACATGAAATTCAAGAAGTGACCAATCTAATCTATAAATCTGGCAAAAAGCAGATTAATGTTTGCTGGGGTTGGGGAGAGTGAGTGTGAGATTGTTGGATTGATCGCAAATAGGCACTAAGGTACTTTCTGTAGAGCTGGAAATGTTCTATGTCCTGGTTTTGGTGGCCACAGAAGTGTGTAAGTTTCTCCAAACTCATTGAACTGCACACGATTTATTTTATGTAAATGATACCTCAATAAAATTTATTTAAAAGTTCAATTGCAAGCAACTCTTTAGTAATCTATGGCATAAAGCATTTTTTTGGTGAACATGTTCACATTTTTATACTTATTTAAAATAAAGTTTAATGGTAGCATCTACAAAAGGGATTAGAATCTACCCATTTACCATGGGGCAGTGAGGGGGGTGTCTAGGCTTTTAGAATCCCAGCACCCCTTTACCCTTCTTTTGGCTAACCACTCCTTCCTCATTCTGGCCACATCCTTTTAGGGGACGTCCAATCGTGATGGACTTGCCTGTGCCCGCCCCCTCGCCTACTCCCGCTCCACTCTCTCCTACTCCCTCCCATCAGCCAACAGGGCACATGTGGAATGTCGGTCCCCAGTAGAAGATAATAACGCTGAACTGGAGCAGGGCCTCGATGGAAGGAGGAAGAGAGAGGATGTCCGGAAGCATGAAGTCTCTTGCTTCGGAAATCTGCCAATCACCCCTCATTCTTGTTTTCTTGAGCCAATAAAATTTTAAAAAATTCCCTTTTTGCTAAGTAAGTTAAAGTTAAGTTTTTTCCAATTCCAACCAAAAGAATATTAGCAAATTAGGATTTTAAAAAATTCCGTTAGCTGTAATCAGGCTGCCCCATGGAGATGGAGGGCTGTTTCTGAAGAACGTCCACCAGTCTATAATATTTTCAAGTTGTTAATGTCTCTTCTAGTGAATGTCACCCTGACTCCTCCATTCCCAACACTCCAGATGTAGTCCTGCCTAGTATATTGGGACTCTGACCTACTTTTATTTTATTTTTTTAAACTTTAATTAATTTGGCATAAAGTTGGGATAGACATTTGGTGGCTGACTTACTTGTTGCCTTAGCTTGAGCATGAAAACAATGAGTTAAAACTAAACCTAGCTTTTTAGATGAAAATTGCTATCAACCCAAGTTTTTTTCATCTAGTGCTTTTGCAAGTGTTTCAAACCATAACAAAAATTTACAGTTATAGCTGTTCAATTTGATTCTGGTATTTGTTTCTCTTTCTGATATTTTAGAATGCCATGGAGTCCTTATTGTGTTACCTATAATAACCTAAGTTTTGTTTCATCTGTTAGTTTAATAAGCAATAGAGCAGAAAAAATGAATTTTTTTTATGCACATCTGTGTCAGTCGCGGTGTTCTCCTAAGGGCTCACCAAGATCCGTTCAGCATTGGCTTGGGAATTTCCCTGGAAATCAACAGGAAGCTTACAGGGTGGGAGCTCTCTGCATTGCTGTGAACAACCACTTTTCCCTTTTATGACCATCAGGAAACGGTTTGCTATCTTTAGTCTTTCGGCATTTCCTCCATTCTCCAGGGTATTGCGAAGACCACGGATATGGCTCTCTGATCACTTCTTCAATGATTTTGGTGGTGATTTCTGGGGCCCATGAGGCTTATGTTCATTTTAAGCTACTTAATGTTCTTTGCATATCTCTTTATCTCCCTGGGGCTTCTGTTTCTTCCAGTTTGAGTCTTATTATCCTTGGTGCAGAAGATAGAAACACGATGACGATGTAGGTACTAACTTTCTGCATCACCCACGTTACTGAACCCCTTTGCACACCCCATTTCCCTGGCAGGCTTGTTGTGGGGGATAAAAAGAGAGGATTTGGGCAAAGTGCCTGGCATCAGGTGAGATGGTGGTGACATGCTGTTCTGGGCAGGGTCATGCTGGGGTGGGGTGGGGACTCCATGGATACAGGAGGTTCTGTCAGAGAGTAAGGGGCACGACAGCTGCTCTTTAGGCAAATGGTGTGTCTGTACAGGTTCTTCTGCCCATGCTGTGGTTACCTCCAGGTGAGTGACCACCAGCAAGACTCATCTCAGCTCCTGAGGACTTCATAGAAAGGAGCTCGGCTTGAGCTCCTGGATATCAAAAGGTGTCCCAAGAAGTGGCCGAGAGGGCTGTTATTCAGGGAGACCAGTGGTGAGCAGTGGGACACTGTGACCTCCGTCAGATGGACGTGGGTGGGAGTCAGTGGCACTG
>NW_007734099.1:34677-35465 GCF_000696425.1 Galeopterus variegatus | reverse complement strand
AGCATTTACCTTAGAAAACTTATAATTGTAAACTCTTTCTCTGTGCCTTTGAGATGATCTTCTGTAGCCCAGGGGTATCTTTCTCAAGGCCCAGGGAGCCATTCCTTTGCAATGTAAGTGTCAGGAAGGGAAGGGCCCCTGTCTCCATCTCTATGGGAGAGTAGGGCCAGTTAGCAAACACAGATGGCAGTCATCGTGTTCACCCTAACATCCTCCAGGACTTTTCCTTAAGCAAACGCCAGCATTTTAAAAGCCTTTGTTTCTGCAGAGTTGAGCTCAGGTTATGCTGGAGTCTCTCTCCCCTACAGCAGTAGTCTGAATAAAACCTGTCTTGCCTTTATAAACAAGTGTCCAGTGAATAATTTCTCTTTGACAAAGGATTCAAACATTATTGGTCTGAGAAACTGAGGTGTAGCCAAACTTTGGGGATGGGAGGTGTAAATGGATCCAGCTGTGGGGGCTAGGGTGGCAGAGGGAGAAACAAGGAGGTGGCATTTGGTGATAATCTTCCTGGAGGACAAGCTGGATGGTGTCAGCCTTGTGATAATATAGATCAATGAGCTGCTAACAAAAATAGTACATAAACTGGGTGAGGCCAGCAGGGGGATTCTATAGGGTGCTGCAAAGCTCTGTCTTTAGCTCCTCTATCCTTTATATCAGTAGTTTAGAGAAATGTTTAAAAGGAATGTGTGCAGCATTCATGGTGGCATGATTATAACTCTGAATAACCTCCACAGTTTGAATGAAAAGCTTAAACGATCGAGATGAAATCTGTATAGAGAGAAGTA
>NW_007734099.1:32968-34384 GCF_000696425.1 Galeopterus variegatus | reverse complement strand
TGAGTCCAAGGTGGACAGTCTCCACCCTGCCATGCCCCCAGTCACCGTGAGGTACAGGCCCGACCCCAGCTCTCCCTGGCCTGTGCCCAGGTCCCTACTGAGGTGAGGGCAGCCAGGGCTGTGGGGCGGGGGGCGGGGAAGGGTTGCTGAGTGGGACACTGGGAACCCATCTCAGGGAGACAGAGCAGCAGGAGGTGGGACTGTGCAGGGACTGAGGCTCCATTGTCTCATGGGCCAACAAAACACAAGTTCAAAGGCAAAATTATTAAGAATTTCAAGACGGCAACCATGGAGTGTTAATCCTCAAGTGCGGGGCCCTGGGTAACTGCACCGGTTGTGTGCCCTTGAAGCTGGCTCTGATTCCAGGCTAGAAAACACAGTCGAAAGTGGAAGTGAGAACTTCTTTGGCACAACTCAATTTGAGTGGACGGAAGGGTCCTGCGAGGGAGGATGAGAGATAAGCTCAGGAGGAAGGTCGAACACTGTCTACAGAGAACCTTGAAAGCCAGGCAGGATTCAGACATCGTCCTGTAGGGGAGGTTTGCAAGCAGGGGAGCGACAAGGTGAACTTGGTGTTTTAGAGGGATTAATTTCCAGAGAGATGTCTTTTAGAAGCTTGTGCCTTTCAACTCTTCTTTTTTGTTGTTTTCATACATAAAAATTGAAGGAACGCTCTTTTTGGATCAAAGAATGGCAGTTGCCTGGAAGCCTCTTTCACATACTTTTTCCTACTGTTCCATACACAAAATATGCTGGGACTTTTGACATTTTGCTCTTCTTCGCCTCTGGATTTTAATGTCCGCAAATTAATGTGTAAGATGTCGGCAGAAAGTGACTTTCACAGGACAGAGTGACCTTGCATTTTTAGTCAGGAGGAGAGAAAAGCAGCAGACACACTAATTGCTGAATTACAATGAACCTTTCTACGATCCTTTGAATCTCTCAGAGGAATCAAAACAAAACCAAAATGAGAGCAGTGATATCAAGCAACCAGCTCTGTGGGTGGACAACAGGTGGAGATAAAAGCCGAATCCTCAGCTTCTCTCAAAGAGTCAGAAAAAAATGTGATTTCTGTTCCTAAGGGACTGGTAATAATTTTCATCCGTGTTCTTCCCATCTTAGTAGCAATTTATAAAAACAGGCGTTTCCGTGGCAAGCACACCCACACACAAATATGCACACCCACACGAACGTGCACATGCACAGGCCTATCCCATAACCTCTCACCCCACATATAAGTAATTGGAGCTGCCAGAGAACCTGTAACAGTTTAAACAGGAATTGGAAATGCTAATGTTGTGAGGAAGCAAATTTTACCAGGGTAGTGTGTAGCCAGAATAAGGACTTTATAATGCTAAAAGCATTGGGCAGAATAATGCTCTGGGCCAAGCTAGAGACAGAAAAACGGACACGAAC
>NW_007734099.1:24535-32533 GCF_000696425.1 Galeopterus variegatus | reverse complement strand
GTAACAGTTTAAACAGGAATTGGAAATGCTAATGTTGTGAGGAAGCAAATTTTACCAGGGTGGTGTGTAGCCAGAATAAGGACTTTATAATGCTAAAAGCATTGGGCAGAATAATGCTCTGGGCCAAGCTAGAGACAGAAAAACGGACACGAACTCTGAGTGGAGGAGTTTTGCTTTCTCTTTGTTATTTTCTCACTTGCATCACTGATTTCCTTGCTGGCCATATTCTGACGAAGGGGGCAAGAAAGTCCTTCCTGTTTCCCTACGTGTTTTCAGCGGGCCTCTGCTGGTGTGGCACTTCAGAACATGTCCCCCATGTCCCCCTTGCCTTGGTTATGTGCTCTCTCCATTCTTCTGAGCCGGTCTGAAAATGTTCATCTTTTTGGTCAGCTCCCTGAATGAATACGCCGATTTCTAAAGAGAGCACCATTGTACCTTTGGGATTGGGTGCTTTTCCATGGTGCAGACAGGATGGCCTTTTTGAGAAAGTGTGGCAGGAAGAGGGTTGACAGTGGTGGGTCCCGATCCTGGCACTGTCCTTTGCTCTCTTTGTGACGAACATGTTCCTTGGCTTCTCTACCCCTCCTCTGAAAATGGGGCTGCTGCTGATTGCCTCTCATAGGTGTGTTGTCAGCAGGAAACAGAATCGTGTGTAAAGCACACACACACATGGTAGATACAGGGGGAATGTCACCTCCTTCACCTGCCTTCCCTTCTCAACTGTTCCTAGGGTCTTGGGCCATAAAACCATGTGACATTGAAATGTGCTGCAGGTGTAGAGCCCAGGCTGTGCTTTGGCCAGACTTTCAGGTCATCACAATTAGGCTCAGGGAATCTATTATTTTCTTGCTTTCCTTATTTGCTCAGTTGGAATTGTCATCAGGGCAAGTGTGGGAACTTGTGTGATGAACTATTTTCAGCAGAGCGTCTCTTCTGGCAGACTCTTGGAGTGTCCTGACCACTGCCACACGCTTCCCTGGGCCATTTTGTGATATGCATCAGTAATGACCATGTTCCGCATAACACATCCCACAATCTTTATCTTCACAAATTGGAGTAGATTTAATGGCAACTGGCCCTGCCATCTAATCATTTCCCCCAAAGAATGGCTTCATAGTGACTACTTCAACACTAATTATCTTTTTTTGTAGATGTTCCTCAATAGCTCTGTCAAATAACAACCCTATACAACAAAAAAACACGTTCAGCTCCCTTGACATAACATTTTGCAACCCATGTTTTTATGGAAGTTTTACCAGGAAGTTTTGTCACTCAAATGTGCTCTTATAAAATTCAAAATTATTCTGTCTATATTCTGTAGTGTTTGTCTTCAATCATCCATTTATTTGTGTATAAGCGCAGATCTACACTGAAGAAAATCAAGATCTTCCTTGGTCCGCCTCCATTTGGAAATTAGACACATGTCTTTGGTAGACAATAGAGAAGAGCTCTATTACAGGGATTTGTCGTTACATAACCTCAAATTCACTGCTGCAAAGCATTTATGAAAAACGTAAATGAGAGAGATGATATTTGTGGGAGTTTGCTGATAGGATGTACAACTGACTCATTCTATTTGATACATTAAAATCTCTCCTTGGTTGAAGCTGAAGATTTAAAATTCCCGAAACATTATGCCATCACTCCACACTGAAGAACAGTCGGAAAGTCAGTCCTGTGGTATTCACTGTCGTATTTACTGTACGTGCTGTTGTCGAGAACAGTGTTCACGTCATCAACCCTTGTCCTCTTTAGAAGGTTTGGGAGAACTTTCCCTTAGTTCTTAGGATGTTATACTATAATAGGCTTTCTCTGTGGACTCTGAGCCATTTGAAAGTTACATTTCCCTTTTTGCTTGGGCTGGAGAAAGCTCAAAACCAAATTTTCAGTCTACCTTTCCTGAATGTGCAGGGCCCCGTGGTAACCTGGCTCCCACCTCCACCCCCAGAGTGGAAAGGGATCCCCGATGTTCTGTGTGCTGTACCTCCCCCCTCTCTTCCACACCATCACCAGCAGGAATGAAGACCCCTCATGTGCCACATTCTCCACTGAGACAACAGTTCTTCTCTCTAATACTCAAAGCTTGGCCACCATTACCTACCTTGAGACCATCATCAAGACATATGCCTCTTATTATCCTTACTTATATCAGTCACCACCAGAAATGGACAACTCCCAGGTCATTTCTCATTGCTTGATTTTCATCTCTGAATGGTCTCTAATCCCCTTTCCCTATCCCTCAATACTTTCTATAATCTTCCACGGTGCCCTCTTGGTCAGCTGCTAGAAAGACCTCCCACATCTCCACCATTTCTTTGAATTCTCTTCACCATCTTCCTCTACCTGAAACTTGACTCTGGTTATTATTTTCCCTGCAATTCCCTCAAGTGGGGGTTGTTTTCTTTCTTATAGTCCTCCTACACTGGGCCTGGAGGTGGGGTGGTGTCCTTTCTGCTTCAGATGCTGTTCTGGCCCGTTCCCATCTTCCCTCTCCCCCCTTACCCCCAGCTCTGCATCGCACACCATCAGTGTATTGTATACACGTTCCTCCTAGTTGCAGTCATGCAGAGACCCCCTTCCCCAGGCCACTCCCCCTCATTCTTCCAAGAGTTTGACCCTCTCTCCACCTTAGTCTTTTTATAATTTCGGATGATTTCAAGTAAAACAAGATCCTCCCAATAGTCTAGCATCTTAGTCTCCAATGTATTGTTCTCCACCCAACCTCAGCCTCTTGATTCTTTGGCCATATCCTAGAAATTGACATTACCACAAAGGCAATCCTTTCCTTTCCAAAGAAAGGAAATTATCACAAACTGAGTGGCTTAAAATAATGTCCATTTATTAGCTCAAGGCTGTGTAGGGTCAGTAGTGTGGGTACACATGGCTGGATTCTCTTCTGCTCAGTGTCTCAACAGACTGCGATCTCACGTGGTGCTCATGCGGTTGTGGCAGACTTCAGTTACCTGTGGTTGTGGACTGAGGTCCCCATTTCCTTGGCAGCTGTCAGTCACTCTCAGCTCCTAGAGGCCATTTCTTGACCCGGGTCCCCTAAATCTTCATAGGCAGCAATGGAGAACTTGTTTTCTGGAGAATCCTTTTCTTGTTTTGAATCTCTTTCACCAGGAAGAGCCCTGTCCCTTTTAAGGACTCACCTGATTAGGTCAGACTGCCTGAGGCTAACCTCCCTTTCTTAAAGTCAGCTGAGCCCTATAACATAGCCCAGTCACCTGAGGGATAGCCATGTATTCGTAGGAACCTCCCACACTCAAATGGAGGAAATTAGCCACAGGCCTGGGTCATGGGGGTCAGGAATTCTAAATTCATTTTATTTATTTATTTATTGTATTTTATTTTATTTTACTTCTCAATATACATTGTAGTTGATTTTCATGCCCCTTTACCCGTTCCTCTCCAACCCCTCCTCTGCCCCCTCCCACACATCATATCTGTTCACTTGACTTAAAGAGTTCAGGGATTTTTTGTGGTTATTCTATCTTCTTCCCCGCTAAATTCATTTTAGAATTCTAAATTCATGTTAGAATTTTGCCTACCCTACCCTCAATATTCTTAACTTCGAGTCCCATTCTTAGACTACCACCTGCTATCTTTTTTTCTGACTTCAACAATACTTGGAACTCACCAGAACCTACAATTTATCAATCTCACCACATTTTCATGTCCCTCTTCCCCATCACCTTCTTACTGCCCTCCTTTCTTACCATGTGGTCAATCACTGTAATAACTCATGGACATATGTCACTGACTCTCTTTACTTCTCTCCTTTTGTTTTATTTGCCTTGCAAAACCCCAACTCTGCTTAAATCCCATTCTCTTTTCCCCCGTGCCTGCACCCATGTAGATAAAAGTGGCTGGAGAAAAGCACACTCCTGCACTAACTGGTTTTCCTTCAAACCTGTGAGTAATAATTCAAGTAGGTTCTTAAAGCTGCCTCACACTCATAAGGCATTTTCCTGCCTGACCTTTCAGATATCCAACCTTTTAGACTTAGAACTTTTTGCTTGCAAATCTCCTAAAATAATTTTTCTATGTACCTCCTTGCATATTTAAATTGATATTTAAATTTTCATCAGAAACTTAAATAGTTGAAAATCTTATTTACAGAATATTGTAAATATTTATATTTTTTAAAATTTGTAAAACTTGAATTATTCCAAAGGAATCTTAATAATGTAGCAATTTGATATTCACCATTATTCATTTAAAAATGCATAAACAAGTACCTCTTTATCTATTGTAAATTTTACATAATTCTTCTTTGTCCTCCAACTTATATTTCCACCACACTAGTAACATAGGCTTTTATAATATATTTTATAATTTAAAGTGTTTTATTGTTTACTTTATCATACTATACTGCAATAAAATACATAAATAGTTAAGTTAAAGATGGTTTAAATGTTCTGCCTGTAAGACTCTATATGTTTAATTTTTTTCTGATATGTTATCATTAAAATAATTATTAGTACATTATTAATCAAAATTATATAGATATATATTTTGGTAAATAATCACTAAATATGGAAGAATTAAATTTTAAATATACATTTTACAGTAAGCATAAGGCTGGTGTGTATTTCCCATACATTTTATTTTGAAAAAAAATTTAAATTTACAAATTTGCAAGGATGTCATAATGAACACCCACACACTCTTCACCTAAATTCAATGATTATTAAAAGTTTGCTATATTTGTTTCCTCTCTCTCTCTCACCATATAGTTTTCTTGAGAGTGTTCATATAGGAGCGAGGACAGGTACCCGTAACCACAAAAGGAGAGGTAGAGTGCATGGACAGGCTGCAGATTTCATGGAAAGATGTGGTGGGAGGGCACACGGAAACCCCCTTCCTGCTTCTACTTTCTTGTGAAAGAGGAATCAAGAAGAAGGGGGAGGAGTGTTGGGATGTTTATGGAAAGAGGAGAAAGTATGAGAGTCATGTGTGTCAGTGGACTTCAGTCTGGGGCTGAGACCCTCTTGGGGGATACAGAGAGACCTTCATGGGGTACAAGGCTGTGAATGGTTTTAAGCAACCATTTCCATATGCATTCTCTCCTTGGAATCTGCTTGGTTAGGAGTCCATTTGCAAACCACCCCCTGCTGCTACTTGCATCTGGCTTCCTCTATTGCTGTGGCGTTAGCAGTGTGGTGGTGTTACGTGCTTCTCCTTGGTGTACTTTCTTCACCGGCCTTCCAGGACACCACGTCCTTCTAGTTTTCTTCCTACCTCATTGTTCACTCCTTTTGGGTTTCCTTTGCCTGTTTATCCTCACCCTGACTGCTAAATGGTGAAGCACTTAGGACTGAAACCTTGGCCCTCTTCTCTTCTCTCTCCATATCATTGTCTATGTTATCTCATCCAGTCTTGTGGCTTTAACAACCATTGTGTGCTCACAACTCCAAAATTTGTATGTCCAGCCTGCCTCTTCTCTGAGCTCCAGATATGGTATCTACCCAAATAAAATCTTCATTTGGGTGTATATTAAGCATGCCAAACATTTTAATCAAAACCAAGTTCCTGCTAGCTCTGGCTCCAAACCAGCTATGCCTGAGGTCTTCCCCATACCAATAAAAGCAATTCGATTCTCTCCGATGCTCAGGCCAACAATTTTGGAGTTATTCTTTAGTTTCTCTCTCGCCCCCCCCCCCATTGCTAATCCATGAGCAAAACCAGTTGGCTGTACCTTATGAACATATTCAGAATCCTGCCACACCTCCTCACCTCCACTGCTACCCCTCTGGACATTGCCACCACCCTCCTTGCCGGGATTGATTGCATCAGCCCCCTCACTGGTCACCTGTTCTCAACACAGCAGCCATTCACTGCTCAGAGCCACGTGGCCAGAGTCCTTAGGTTACCTAGGAGGCTCTTCCTGAGCCATCCCCTGTCACCTCTCTGAGAGCTCCTCCTGCCGTCTTACCCATTCCCATCCTGTTCCAGCCACACCAGCTCCTTTGCTGCGTCTCACACAGGCCAGACATGCTCTCACCTCACCTTCTGTACCTGCTGTTCTTTGCGGTGTTTGCTCAGGTATGGGCACAGCTCATGCTCTCACCTCCTTCCGCTCTCTGCTCATATGCTGCGATCCCCTGAGGCTTCTCGAACAACCCACTTTAAAGTAGCAACCACCATCCCGGTACTCCCTACTCCCATTCCCACTTTGTTGTTCTTTATAGCGCTTCTTATCTGTTGTACTCTTTTGCTTAGTCATTTACTATCTCTCTCCACCCATGAAAGGAGAGATTTCCATCACGGCTGTATCCCTATTCTTTATTCTCTTTCACGTGCATTCCTTTCTGCATGCCTCTTCCTCAGGTTTGAGAATATCCTCAGAAGTATATTTCTTCTTGATATGTAATGTGACTCCACTTTTCCTCCCCTAAAAGCTGTTTGTTTTGAACTAAACATAGCTTCTGCAACTGGACCTCACTCAAACGGAGCTCCGGCCAACTGAGTTTTGTGGGACACAAGTGAGGTTGTATTTGTCAACCAATCCCCTCATTCATTGCCTCCTAAATGCACATTAAAACCTGAGGCTGTCAGTATTGCTACTGATAACCTGGCTGTCTATTATTTTAAGTGGATTATTGGGTACATCCCATCCTGTCCTTTCCTTTTCATTTGAGACTGATGCCCTCCGCAGTAACAAGTCCACGTGCTCTCTGCATCCTATTTGCTTACGTCTGCTTCATATTCTGCCTGTCCACTCTCCCGCCAGAGTGTGTTGCTAGACATTTTGAAACGCTTTACCTTAGAAGTGAGGAAAGAAATTGGAGGTTGAAGCATGGCACCATTAGAAGTTTTTATGGAGGGGATAAATCAGTTTTGTATTTTTATAGATTTGACAACCCAGCTTTCAAAAGCACAACTGTAAAACATCACATATTGGAAAATGTCTTGGTGGAGCCCATAACCTATTCTATCAGATACCTCTCCTATTAATTATTTTCCTCAGTACCTGAGGATTTGAAAGTGGCTGACAAAGGTGTTAAGAACTGATTCAAGACAGTTTGCATTTACACACAGTTTAAAAGCACATTCAGAATGATTTCTACCTTTTAAATGTGTCGATTATTATTCTGTGGTGTGTAACAGCGTGGCAAAAATGACACGGTTAATGCAATAATGAGATCTTTCATCACTTTTATGAGACATTTGCATCCCTTTATGCAACACTTAATTGACAGTTGCCCCACCAGTCCTCCTCAATGGAGCCACCTATTAGATGGAATTTATGGCCGTTGCTTTTTAAGTCAGTTAAATGACATAAACTGACAATCTATTTTAAATTATGTTCAATGAAATCTTTTCTCTGGCTGGAAAAATTGCATTTCAAAAAATATTTATTTATTGTGTAGTTGAGTAAGCACAACCAGGATCGGCTGAACTACAGTGTCAACGTGTGGTGTGTTTGAGCGGTTCTTTTCTTTTGTGGCTATACCTGCTTTTGTTTGAAAGCACCTGTCCCAGCCCTTGCGGCATCCCTTCTGAAGTATGTCAGGGCATAGCCAGAGAAGTGTCTATTCTTTCGGGGTTTTTTTTTGTCCTTTTTGAGACCGGCCGCACCGCGCTCAGCCAGTGAGCGCTGTGAGTGCACCGGTCATCCCTATATAGGATCCGAACCCGCGGCAGGAGCGCTGCTGCACTCCCAGCACCGCACTCTCCCGAGTGCGCCACGGGCTCGGCCCAGAGAAGTGTCTATTCTTGAGGAACACATACCTCTCTTCACCCCAGTACTTCAGATTTTCTTTTTCCCGTGCATGCTCTCTCTCACATCTGTGACTCTTGCTCGTTATCTATCTCTTTTTGCTGGAGTGTCAGCTCGGAGAGGACAATGATTCTGTTTTGTTCCGGGATGTATCCTCTAGCACATGGCAGATGCTCAATAAATCTTTGCTGAATGAATTAATGAATCAATACACTGTCTGTCTTGGCCTTGGTATTTTTGTAATTTTGATACATTTTAAAAATCCTCCCCAA
>NW_007734099.1:22169-24161 GCF_000696425.1 Galeopterus variegatus | reverse complement strand
GGAGCGCTGCTGCACTCCCAGCACCGCACTCTCCCGAGTGCGCCACGGGCTCGGCCCAGAGAAGTGTCTATTCTTGAGGAACACATACCTCTCTTCACCCCAGTACTTCAGATTTTCTTTTTCCCGTGCATGCTCTCTCTCACATCTGTGACTCTTGCTCGTTATCTATCTCTTTTTGCTGGAGTGTCAGCTCGGAGAGGACAATGATTCTGTTTTGTTCCGGGATGTATCCTCTAGCACATGGCAGATGCTCAATAAATCTTTGCTGAATGAATTAATGAATCAATACACTGTCTGTCTTGGCCTTGGTATTTTTGTAATTTTGATACATTTTAAAAATCCTCCCCAACCCATTAAATCCTTACTCTACAAACTGTTGAGTTTTGTGATGAAGCTCAGGAATAACTTCCCTGCTTATTTTTTTGAGGAAGTGGATGAGCTACTGTATCTAAGAACTGTCACCTTTTCCAGCTGACTGATGGGCAGGTCTCCCAAGGTAGAGAGCAGCTCAGATGGCTGCCATGCCTTTCAAACCTGATCCAGTCTCCCCATTCTTGGTAGGGCTGGTGAGGGGAGTGAGCACAAACATTGTTTGGGGTTTGGGGAGAGCAGTCAACTTTGATTTTTGACTTGGTGGAGGATCACCATGGGGATCAGTGCTCATATCTTCTGTGACAAAGATGGATGGTAGTTCAGCTGGTTCTTTCCTAAGCTACAGCTGAACTTGGGAATTTACCCTCATTATAGTGAATGTGAGTTATAGGGAATATGAGCCCACCGATGTCCCGACAGTCCCATGAGTTCTCAAATGCGAAGGCTGCATCTACCTTAGTCACTCTTGTGGTCCAAGTGCCTGGCATTCTTTCACTTAACAACATTCACTGTGCTCTGTGAGAGTGAGTTGGTATTTAGCAAACATTGTTGAATGAGTGAAGTCATACATTTTTTTTTCTTGCTGATACTATTTTAGGGGCAATTCCAAGTTTTGTAGAGCCTGAAGCTCACAGACTTTGGGGGAGGGATCTTCTTTAAGAAAACAAACAAACTAATAAGCAAAAACCCCCAGAAAAGTACAAATTAGGTCTGAATCTAAATATTTGAAATGAGTAAAGAAAGTATAACAAGTTCTTGGAAGCTCAGAGGTTCATTTCTCTTATTTCCAAGCTCTTTTTTAGCCACTTTGCCAGGAATGCTTTCTTAGGAATACTTCCTTCTTCTAAACTGGCTTTCCCTACCCATTTAGAATTCTTTAAATGTCTCAGCAATTCCCAATACTACATAGTGTATGCATGTGGGGGTCCTTAACCTTAAACTTCATTCACTTAACAACAAACTTACCTCTGATTATTAGTCTTGAGAAACTGAGAAGGCCCTAGAAACAGGAGTGGTGATGAGTGGACAGAGAAAAAAAAAGAAAGAAGTTCTTGACCAAGGTAGGCCACAGGTCTTCTAAGAAAACTGTAGAAAAGAATGTGGGACCCAAACTAGACTCTAGCCCAGAAATGCTGCTGACACCAGGACACTCTGCAGTCCTCTTTTGGACTCCTGCCATGGCTCCTGACTTGCTCTATCTCTCGTGACCAGGGTTTGGCAGCCACCAACATCCTGCCTTTGGGCTGCTACTGGCTCAAGCCTCAGGCTTACATAGAGTTGAATACATTCCCATGCTCTATGATCTATTTTTCAGCAATCAGTGAGGATAATGTAAGGTCAACTGTTCTCTCTCCTTCTCTTTCTCCTTTGTCTTATTTTCTGTTTTCTCAGAGAGGGACCAATACGCAAGTATCTGTGTCCTTTGTTTCTCTTCCAAAGCCTAAAAACAGGTTCTCTACAGTCATTTATAGAAGCATGTGACAGTCACTCTTTCCTTTCTCTCCTTGAGTCTCTTCACAGACCTTTAAGACCACACTTGTATCACACATCAGATGTTCTAGTCTTTTCCATGATATTTCTAAGATGAAAAGATTTTTAAATGCAGTCATGTGGAACAAG
>NW_007734099.1:1965-21758 GCF_000696425.1 Galeopterus variegatus | reverse complement strand
TAGTCTTTTCCATGATATTTCTAAGATGAAAAGATTTTTAAATGCAGTCATGTGGAACAAGTGAACTCAGTAAATGTGTATGCCACTGTATAAAGGTTATAACAAGGAATTTGGATAGACATGGAGCCTTCCAGTCTATCTACAGAGAGGGCAGATAGAGAATGAAGAATGTACCATATAGATGTTCAACAAAGTATATTATGATGATGGATCATAAGAAGAGTTAAAAAAAAAAGGGGGGTGTGACTGGAAGAATCCAAGAGGGAGAAAGAACACATTGAGTTATCTAGTCTTCATGGAAGGGTTAATATATATGATGGAACTTTAAAGATAGGTAGGATTTCAACATGCATGGATAAGCTGGGAGATTAGGAGAAAGGGAAACATTGTAGGTAACCAGAGCATGAGCAAAAGAAGGGAATCAGAAGAGTGTGGGCCATGCTCAAAGAAAAGTGAACCTATAGCTTTCCTGTAATGTCAGGAAATCTTTTGGGAAATAGTTTTTTAAAAAGATGACTAAGGATATATTAGACAAAAATTGTGTCTGTCCTTAAATATTGGACTTAAGAATTGATATGAAAGAGTGTGATGAGTTGAGGAAATCATAAAACTTGGAGTGAGAAGATGTGAGTTAGTATATGATGTTATGATTTACTAGCTGACTAGCTCTGGGTAAGTCATTAAACACTTGGAGGCTCCCCAGCAGAATGGTGGGGCAATGTCTGAAGTAGTGGTCATAGGATTACAGTGAGACTCAAAATAAAGGAAATGATGATTGGTCATTAATTCTCACAAGAAATGCTTATTCAGTACCCAGGTCCTAGGGATACTGAGGGAAACAGGCATACAGGGTTCTGTTCTCAGAAAGTTGCATGTTGTGCAGAGAACTAGATGATACATGCAAAGGCCGGCCCACGTGAAATAAGATATTTCTGAGAGTGACAGTTGCTGTGAAGGGGGGAGAACTGACAACTGGGCAAAGAGTAATGGGACAGGAGTAGGATAGCTGTGTTTTTGGCACTTTAGATATGGCATCAGGGAAGGCTTCATGGAAGAGTGGACAACGGATGAAAATAAGACAGAAACGTGAAGATTGGAGGGACTAGAGCTCCATGCAGAGGGTGAGAGCAAGTCCATGTTTGAGGATAAGCAGGAAGGCCAGTGTGGTTGGAGAGCAGGGGAGGAACTGAGGAGGCAAGTTCTTTAAGATGGTCAGGATGGGTCCTACAAGACCATGTGGTCTAGGGAAAGTTTATTTTTTGATTCCAAGGACAACGGGAAACACTGGTTGGTTTCAAGCAACAGAAGGGCATGATTCAATTTATTCTGTGAGAAGAGACTTGTAATGGGAGAGAATGGAAGGCGGAGACCAGACAGAAGATTGTTGTGGTAATTTATTTAGGCAAGGAATGCTGGTGGCTTAGATGCGGTGGTTACATGTGTGATGGTGAATTGTATGTGTCAACTTGACTGGGCTAAGGGGAGCCCATATAGCTGGTTAAACATGATTTCCAGGTGTGTCTTTGAGGGTGTTTCTGAAAGAGATTAGCATTTGAATCAGTGGACTGAGTAAAGGAGATTGCCCTCCCCAAAGCAGGTCAGCCTCATCCAATCTAATGAGGGCCTAAATAGAAAAAAATGGTGGAAGAAGGGCAAATTTTCTCCCTGTTTGAGCTGAGACATCCGTCTTCTTCTGCTTGCCCTGGGGCATTGTCCCCCACCCCTGCCCCACCCTTTTAGACTTGAACTGTGACTTACACCACTGGCTTCCCTGATTCTCAGGACTTCAGACTCAGATTGAATCACACACTGGCTTTTCTGGGTCTCTAGCTCACAGATGGTAGAAGATGAGACTTCATGGCCTCCATAACTGTGTGAGCCAATCCCTATAATAAATCTTTTTATCTCTGTCTCTCTGTCTTTTTCCATATATATGTATGTATATATATATACACATATACATATACACGCATACACACGAGGGTACTTTAAAAAGTGTGTGGAAAAATAGAATTAAAAGTTAATACGAGGGCCGACCCCGTGGCTCACTTGGGAGAGTGCGGTGCTGGTAGCGCCAAGGCTGTGGGTTCGGATCCTATATAAGGATGGTCAATGTGCTCACTGGCTGAGCGTGGTGCAGACCACACTGTGCCGAGGGTTGTGATCCCTTTACCGGTCAAAAAAAAAAAAAGTTAATACGAATCTTTCTATGAACTTTTTGGAGTACCCTCATATATATATTTCCTTTTTTTTCTATGTAGATTATCCACTCACTGTATCCTAAATCAATCTATCTATCTATCTATCTATCTATCTATCTATCTATCTATCTATCTATTTCCTATTGGTTCTGTTTCTCTGGAGAATTTGACAAATTCAACATGGTTGGATTTAGGATATTTGGGGTATCACCATAAAATTTCTGATAGATCAGATGTGACCTTAGATAAAATGCTAAACGAAAATGCTCTGTGATTTGAAAGCCCTGGACACATACATATGAAATGTTAGCATTGCCTGGTTTGGTATCAATGGTGAATGTTGCAGGTTTTGACCTTGGGAGTGGTGTCAAGCAGCACTTCAGGGAGTTAATCAGCAACACTGTATAACATGAGGAGAATGGGCAGAAGTCAGGAGGAACATCAGTCAGCCCAGTGCTTCTCAACCTGAATGTGCACATGGACCACCTGGGGATTTGTTAAAGTGCAGATTCTGATTCTGTCGGTCTAGGGTGAGATCTTAGATGCTGCATTTGTAACAAGCTCCTGGGTGGTGCCAAAGCTGCTGGTCACACTTCCAGTGGCAGAGAGTTCAGGAGAATAATTCAGGTGAAAGTTAAGGAGGGCTTTTTCTTTCTTTCTTTCTTTCTTTTTTTTTTTTTTAACACACTGGAGGTAGAGATTGAAGAACAGAGGGGAATCATGAAGGGATAAAGTTTTGAATCAAGTTGAGCAAGAAATGATGATGTCTATAATATAGATACTGAAATCAGGAGGAGGTTTGGGGAAGGAATGTTCTAGTCCCGATTGTCTCTTCTTCTGCTGCAGCTTGGGATCTGACTTAAGTGCTTGGGGTGGGAGGCCTCCTTGACCTATTCAGTCTTATTTGGTGGGATGAAGGTTAAAGGTTTCAGTCTCTACTCCACTGTCAGTTGAATGTCTGAACACAGAGACTGCACATATTTAAAGAACCCAGATGGAAGAAGGACTGAGAGTCTCATTCCAAGCAATGTGGTTAGAATTTGAACCAGTAAATCAGTTTGGAAGTCAAGAAAGGCCATGTTTTCTTGGACCATGGTGTCTTAGTCCCTGCATGTTTACTGCTGAGTGTCCTTGAAGGTCAATCCCCACCCCTGTCTCCTACCCTTTACATGCTGCTGGCTTCAGATATTAGTACCATAAACCCTGAGGACTAGTACTAGTACATCTGTGATAATAATAATAATACTAACAACAGTCCACATTATCAAACATTTCTTATGTGCCAAACTCTATGCAAAGCATTTTATGAATATTATTTCATTAAAAGCTTGCAATTCCAGCAGTAAGACACTATAATTACTCTTCCCACCCCAAACACCACCTACTCCCATTTTATAGTCAAAGGACATGAGGTTTTGCAAAGCATTTTGTCAATGCCCCACGATAGATTGGCAGAACTGAAATTCACATCAATCAATCAAGTAATTCTTTCAACAAGCAGACCCAGGGAGTCTGGTTCCAGCAGCCTCACTCTTAGCCATTTCTAAAGTGGCTCCCCTGACTGCACATGTACAAAATTTTACTTCGGCTTACCTCGAGTTAAAACAGGATGTCTGCCCAGCAATTGTTATAACTGGGCTCTGGTCCTAGCTCTGTCCCTAATTATTTGTGTGAACTTAACTAAATTCTTGAATTTGAATTCTTTAGGACAAAACATTCTCACCTTGGAAGAAAGGGGATTTGGGGAGAGCCATGGTTTCCAGTCCCAAACATCTGTTAGAATCAGTGGAGGGGCCTGAAACAAATACTGGTGCTGGGCTCCCTCAGAGATTCCGATACACATAGTTTGGTGAGGACCCAGCTGTACTGGAGCTTTTAAAAAAACTTCCAACAGATTCCAGTGGACAGCCACGGATGGGCCCCCAGACGATCGATCATCCCTTAAGGGAAGTCCACATCTTTCTCTGTCTTCCTAAGACTTGGTCATACAAATGTCCACATGATGGGGACATTGGACCCTTGTGACAACTAATTTCATGGTGGCTTTTATTCTGGCCACAAAGCTATGCGGGCCTCTGTGGTCTGAAACATTAAGCATTAGGGAGGTCTGATCTGGTAATAAAAATTCTGGATTTTGTAGGTGGCAAATATGTATGTGGGAAAGATAATCCTTTTTTTTGTGGGGGTCAGTAAAAGAAGCTGCATCTCCAGAAAGGCCCTCTGAAGAGGCAGGAGCAGCCTTGGTACTCTGTGTGCTGAGAAATAACCTGGGGTTGAGAAATGTGCTCCAGTCCAGCAGGATCCGCCTGGATTTGGCTGGGAAAACGCAGTCACTGAGTGTCTCAGATGTTACGCAGTGACATGGAAGTGAGGCGTGAGTGCTGTGTGGAAATTACTTTCGTCCATACGGTCTGGGTGCCGGTTGTCCTCCTGGGTCTCTGGGAATGGGTGCTCCTGTGGGGTGTGCGTGGCAGCACCTGGAACCCCATAAAGCCCCACTTAGTGGAGGTGGCATCGTGACCAGTAACCCTCGCCAGGGGGGTTTTCAGCTGGATGGCCCCTCCTCCCAAACTGCCAATGCATTTTTATTTTAAGATAACTCATTTGTAAGAATTGGTGTGCGTGTGTCTATCTAAGGTGTAATGACGGCGTCGAGCCCATGTGTATTCTCTTTTGATCCCCATCTTCTCTCTCTTCTGGTCCTGAACTGCTGAACCCAGAGATGTTTGCCTTTCCGCGGAGGTATGACATCAGCGAGGAGGCAGTTCCTCGGCCGAGAGAGCCAAGTCCTCAGACACCATCTCGGAAGTAGGACAAGTACATTTTGTTTCTGCGATTCAACCCAGAGAACTGCTTGGTCCCTGAAGCATGTGCCAAATGTGTTTGCGCAACCTCAGCAGCGGCTTCCAAAGTGTGCTCCAAGAATTTGCCAAAGCTTTTATTTCTTTTGGGAATGAACATACATGAATGGCATGACTGGTGTTGGCCAGACCATGCCAATGTAAACTTGGGGCTCAAAGCTCAAAACTCAAAGCTCAAAGAGGGTTAGGGTCCTATGAGACAATCTCCCTGGCTAGGCTAGACACAAGATGTTGCTTCAGTACTCACCCCAGCAGGGACATGTAGCCATAGAGAACATTGAGATAAGGTTGGCCAGGGCTTGAAGCCGTTTTGCATTGCCTGGGGGTGTGCTAATGCAGTGGGAAGGAGCAATCGAGCTACCAACTTGGCTACTGCTCCTGAACATTTGCTTTGCATTCTCGAATCCTCCTGGTTAAGGAGAATTTCCTTGCAAGTTCCTCCCTGCACCCCAGGCAAAGGGACAAGAACACACACACACACACACACACACACACACACACACATAACTCTACACGTGCAAAAATACATAGACAGAATTAAAACCTTTTAGGAGATAGAACTCATCTATTGGACATGTGCCCACATACACATGCCTCTATTGGGAGAAAGAAAAGCTATAAAAATGTGTATGCACATATAAAAGACCAACATTTTAAAGGCTAATATTAGTGTCTCTCAAATTCCAATCTTACAATAAACTTTTACACTTTGTAATGCTTTACAGTTCACAGAACAATTTCACATGTCTCATGTGATCACCCAACGACTTTGTAAGCTATGTATTAGTTTCCTTTCTATTTTAGCAACTGAGGAAATTGAAGATGAGAGAGGTTAAGTGACTTGCTCAAGATTACACAACAATTAAATTCCAGAATAAGGATAAAAAAACATGGATCCCCCCCCCCCCCCCAACCTCTGTGCCATGTTGGCTCTCTGACCTTGTTGTTAGAAAGCCCACAGGTCAGGAGGTATGTGACTCATCTCTTTACAGAAGTGGATGCCAGGGCCTGGAGCCTCACGGGGTGGTCACAGGACCAGCAGCAACATCTGCTTCATCTGGGACCCTTTCAGAAATGCAGAATCTCAGGACCACCCTGGAACTCCTGAATCATAATCTGCATTTTAACAGGAATCTCCTCAGGTGATTCATGTGCACTGTCAAGTTCAGGACTCCCTGAAGTAGGGGAGGCTAGGCTTTCAGTCTCATTTCTGCCATACTTAAGTGCCCCTGAGCACAAGAATTGCATAATCTGGGGAACTAAAAAAACAAAAAAACAAAACAAAAAAAACAACTCATGCCAGGATCCCATGCCTGTGATTCTGTCTCTTGGATAGAACAAGACCAACCTGCTTTAAAAACTCCCCAGGTGGTTCTCTATGCAGCCAGGTGTGTGAGCCACTGGAACAGGTCATCTCTGAGTTTCTTTCTCCCTTTCCTGGGACTGTGAGCCTTGTCTACAGGGAACAGGCCTGTGTATGCCTCTCTCCCATCTAGTGCTTAATTGACATTTCAGGATTCATAGAACATTTTGTATTGAACCCGACCTTTTCCCTTCTGCCCAGAGACTAGCCTTTAATGAGCACCTGTGAGTGTGCCATCTGCTCTGTGTGATAACTATACCAATGGTATGGTGTATTTTATTTCCTTCCTCTTCTCCAGGAAAAGAAGCTAAAATGTCAAGAAAGAAGCCACAGGTTCCCCATTTTTCACTGAGGAGCTGTGAGCAGCAAAAAGCATCATGCAGCATTGGAGCCCCTTGGGTGAGGAGGAATGACCTGCACAGCAGAGTCCTCAGGTGACGCTCTCATATGTCCCTGACAACAGGCGGAACATCAGATATAGCAAATACCAGCAAGAACACCAACAGAGCAAAGTCCGGGCAGGACCCGGATCCCAGGAAAAGCCTGGCTGTTTCTAGTAAGGCATGGGGATTCTCAAAGTCACTATTGTGTTCATTGCACCTCTTTAAAAAAAAAAAAGCAAAATAAACTCCACATTTCCCTGTGTGTACAGAATCATGCTGTAAGATTTGGGAATGCTTTTGCTCTCCTGTTGAGCCATCTGCCTGAGATATCAAGAGAGAAAATTCATTAGGGAGAGATTACATCTGGGTCAGGAGAGGACAGCTGGACCACCGAGGCCACTGAGCCAGCCCATGTGTGAAGGGCTGGTAATTCTAGATGTCCCATATTTCCACTCTTCTGAGATATGCAGGGATGATGCCAGGCAGTGGGACCCATGTTGATTTACTGGGTTTTGCAAAATGGACTAGAAATTGATGGGGTTCCTTGTAGAGCCCTGCCCTGCCAGTGCTAAGGCAAGCCCAGGCATTCATATTTTCATCTGACATCTGCTTTTGTCAGGCCCTGCACTGGACGTGTGAGGACACGTGCTTAATCTGGGTGCCACATACAGAAAATGGGCAGCTGTCACCATTCCTGGCTGCCGGACATGTGTCTGTTCACGTCCACTTCGCTAACTGCCTTTCCTCCCCCTTCACTCTCAGTTTTATGGCTTAGCAGCTGCACGGCTAATTATTTTATTTTCCTCTTCCTAAACTTGGATTCCTCTCATCACCTTCTTCATGTCTCTTCCTGGCCCGTACACTCAGGGCACAATCCAATTCCCATAGTTAAATCTCCCACTCCCTCTCCCAAGCTCAGGATCCCAGCGAGCCAGGAAACACTGGAGCAGAGTCTTTCTTGAACCTTGGGCTAGAGGCGGAAAAGGTTTTGGCTCTTGATACCTGGAGTCTTTGATGCCTACTTGCTCTGCATGAATCCACTGTCCTATGACTAGCGTGTGACATACCAGTGGTGTGATCACCCTCCTGGCAAAGAAGGGGCCAATGCAAGGAAGAGTCCTGGCCTGACAGCAGGATATGGGCAGTGTGGTTGAGTGACCGTCAGGTAACAAAAGCCACTGGTTCTCAATCTTGATACATTTTAGAATTCTTTGGGATATTTTAAGAACATTCCGATTCCTTGGCCTCATTCCCAGGATTCTGACCTACAGGGGTGGGATGGTACCTGGCATCAGTATTTTTTCACAAGCTAGGAGCTGGGTTGAGAGGGGGAGGGTCTTAACTAATGTCGAATCACCAAATTCCCACTTCCAAGGTGGCGGGTATGGTATTTCTCAAATTTGGATTCTAGAGTCCATGTGGAAAGAAACAGGGTAATCTCATGTTTGCTGATCCGATGTGGGGAGGCCAATGTGAATGAAAGTGTTAGGAAAAATGCAACTTTGCTGCTGACTGGCACGTGCAATGGCTTATTAACTGCTAACTAAGTGTGGCCCGACAGTGCTCCCGGAGGGGCTGGCTGTAATGAATAAGATGGAGGAATCAGCTCATTTGTAATTACACATTAGCACCGCTAAAGTGCTGCTAACACTTACTGCTCTCCTTACCCAATGTCTCTGAGGCCAGCCCCCATGCCCGGGGGCACACTTTCCATTGCTATTCAATTAGGTAGTGTCCGTAGCTAATCACTTTTAGATTTGCATAATTCTTTTGCAGGGGAGCACCCCTGGAATGGGTACCATTTGCATATCTGTCTTAATTACTCTTTCTTTAAGAAGAGAATGGAAACTGCCACTCTCATGGGGAGGCAGCTGGGCTGATTCAGGCTGCAGGGAGAAGAGAAGCAGGGGGCTCCTGCCTGTGCCTGCTGCTGCTGCTGCTGTCCCCACCAAACTGGCCCTGAAGACAAATCAACACACCTGTCCTTCTCTGCATGTAGTGGAAGCGGCACGTGCTCTTGGTTTGACAATGTGCCCTTCGACATCTCCTACTACGACACCAGATGGCAAAGGAAAGATTTTTAACAGGGACACATGTGCAGTCGCTGCAATCCCTGCTGGGGAGTTCCCCACAAAGAATAGGGAATATCAGGGACATGAGAGATCCGAAATGTCATCTAGCCTGGAGTGACATATTCAAATGTTTATGCAGCCCTGTCTCATGGAACTTTCTGTGATGATGGAACTATTCTACATCTGTGATGTCCAGTTTGGTGCCACAAGCTGCATGTGGCTAGGGAGCACTGAAAATTGGCTGTTGTGACTAAAGAACTGAATTTTTAAGTTTATTTAATTTTAATTCATTTACATTTAAATTTAAGTAGCTTCATGTGGCTGGGGGCTACAGGACTGGACAGGGTCAATAGAGTCAGGCAAGGCGGGTCAATGCAGGGAGGAAACTGGCCCAGGTGAGCCCCTAGGATGTGGGAGGGACTTGTGCCCTGTCTAAAGAATGACACCGCTTCACTCCAACAAATAATTGTCATGTAGAAATAATATGGGCTCAGGGATGACATGTTCTCATTTTTCAAGAGAAGGCAACCTCTAGGTTTTTATTTGACATCTCCTAAGTCTTAAATGTTGGAAACTATTCAAAAATCTTAAGTCATTGTGGCTTTTCTTCTAGTACAACTCCTTTATTTTACTGGCAAGGAAACTGAGACTCAGGAAAATTACGTGCATTCTGCAAGGCTGCAAAGCAAGAGGGTGAGCCGGGCTTCCTTGGTCTAGTATTCTAGGTCCACCCTCTCATCTCTTAATTGGTTACCATGTGGCTTCTGTACATTCTCATTCTAGACGATACCTGTCTTATCCTCCAGGCATTTTCATTTTGCCAGACTGACATGTGAGTTTGTTCACTTTTCTTATTCTTCCAGATAGCAAGAATCTTCCCCAAGCATCTGAAATACCCCCATGGGAGAAGAGAGGGAATCTTTGCCTCTCGGATTTAGGGGGCTGGAAGCGGTCTGTCTAGAGATCTAAAATTTCTTTGAAGTCTCATATTTTATTTAAAAAAAACCCCACAAAACCATGCAAACTTGGCAGTCTACTCTTTAATATACTTGTGCTTATTTAATATTAAGACAAAAATCTCTCTTCAAATCTTCAAGTAAAACTGAAGTTTCAAAGAGAAGCAAGGGTTTTATCTTGTGGTTTCATGATTCATCCGGCCACCTCATACCCCAGTTTGAAAAGTGCTGATGCACAGCAAAAGATTTTAATGGTTAATTTAAATTTCTCTACTATTCCAACTTATCATCATCTAACAGGTAGAGAGGAGACTTCTTGTTGGGAACGTCTTTTCCAGGAAGATGTGAGTAGTTTGGGGGCATGAACTTGGATCCTGTGTGTTTATCCTTGAATTTAAGATATCTCAAGGGCATAGAGCAAAGTGGAAACTATAATGAATAGCAAAGAAAGATTAACCTCTGCCTGTTTGAATGCCATTGTTTTCCAAGGCTGCTTCTGATTTCAAAGGGAAAGACACATGAGATGTCATGGAAGTTACGAGGAAGGAAATCATGCCGTGGGGAGATAGTAAAAATGGACTTATTTCAGTCTTCCACAGCACGTTCTTCAGACAAGTCAACGTGGAAAAGGTGCATGGATGTATATACCTTGAAGAGAGAATGCAGGACAGGAGGACCGTGGCTCTCACAAAGAGAAGCCATGGTCTTGGTTGATTTGGTTACTCTGTGGCTTCTCAGTGCGCAAACTTGTTTTCTGTGTTTTCTGTCCCTCTTTATCTCAAAGGCTTGTGGTCAGTTAGAGGATGTAAAGGAAAGTTCAAGAATCCAGACGATGAGTTTGTAGCTAGTCACGGCGTAATAGAATTAGTAGTAGAAGAGCAGCAGAAATGTATCCTGAGCATTTTTTTACTTATATTGTAAAGGAAAGTTCAAGAATCCAGACGATGAGTTTGTAGCTAGTCACGGCGTAATAGAATTGGTAGTAGAAGAGCAGCAGAAATGTATCCTGAGCATTTTTTTACTTATATGAGAGGTTGGGAAAATGTGGGAGACTTTGAGTGTTTACCATCATCCTACGTAGTGACTAAAGCAGAACGAGGTGCATTGCAGGCCGTCCTGAATGTGACAGTCTTACAATGAGCATTAGCTGCTCTGGACAAATTTTTGGGCCCCTTTGGTCTTCTCTGTACATGTTTTAAAATTTAAAGAAAAAATTAAAAATTTTTAAAAATAAAAAAAGACCGGGACCGGCAACGGGATCGCAACCCTCGGTGTTGCGTCTGCACCTCGCTCAGCCAGTGAGCCGCCGGTCTGTATGTGGGATTCGAACCCTTGGTGGGAGTGCCGCTGCGCTCCCAAGCGGCGCACTGTAGCAGTGCGCCACTGGGCCGGCCCCCCCAAACCCTTTTAAGTGTAGTCTTATGGATAGCTATTCTCAAAGAAGACTTTCCCCCCACAGTTTCTCCCCTCCAAAAAGAGCCAAGGACAGGACAGACTTATGTTAACCTTCCTCTCTGGCTGGTAGATTTTATTATTTAAGTTCACTCACTGAGAGTGCTTCTATTCTAGGCTCCTGTTTTATTTTATTTTATTTTATTTTCTTGTTTACCGGGGTTCAATCTGACTTCTCATCCCCAGCTCAGGCATTTTTTCCTGTACTGCAGGTGTGGAGCTTGTTAAAACCCAGGCTCTAGGTACCCAGTGGTCTGCGGGCAACAAGGACAGCACTGGCTTTACCTGCAGCTCACCTCCCTGAATTCGTGCCTTCTGGTTGTTTCTAGCCCCGCAGAATTGCTCTTACTTTTTGCCAGCTCTGCCGTGCATTTTAGAACTATTTTAACGTTTATTCCATGTTTCAGGTGTTTCTGGACCTCTAGCTAGCCATATTTCCAGAAGCAGAAATCTCAAGCGTGAATTCTCCAGTATCTGATCAATACAATATTTATTGCTCTTGTTTCAAAGTTGAGAAGCACATTCACCAACAGGATAAGCAACTTTCTTGATAAATAATCAGTGTCTCCATCAGTTCCTCTGGCCAGGGCCTCCCTAGTTATCGTCTCAGCTGACAATAAGGCAGTCGTCTTTCTACTAGCTCATATGCTAAAGACATTCAAAAGGCAAATTAAGACCTTCATAGTTGCTTCACAGTTCTTTGAGAACACAGAATTGACTGGACAAGAATCCTTCATCCTCCTACTGCGGAATCGGATCTACCAGCATACCTGCTGTGTTCCATCTTCACTGCCTGCCCTGTCCCTGTGGGGAGCTTTCTGCTTTTCCCTTCCTCCCGGTGCTCCGGATCCCTTCCCCCTCGCTGTGTCCTGGCCTCCCTCCTTGCAATCATCCATTTTATTGGGTGCCTCACCAATTTCTCCCTCTCCACTGGATCATTACCAATATCATCCGTGTTCTCACTTAAAAAGTCCTTCTTGTGGCCCCACATCCCCTCCAGCGACTACCCCATTTATCTGCTGCTCTTTATAGCGACTAATTGAACATGTGGTCTAAGTCACGGGCTGTACTCCTTTTTTTTTCTTGCATTATCTCCTCAACAATTCCACCTGGGTCTCCATCTCCCCCAGTTGCTCATGTCAACATCGCCTTCAGTGGTCAAGGCTGGCAATCGCCAGCCTGTTCCTTTCCCACTTGACCTCCAGCAGCACTTGACACCCAACATCACCACTCTCTCTCCCCTTGAAAACGCTTTCTTCTTCTGACTTGGATGATAACACACACCCTACTGGTTTCCTTCCTACAGTAAAAGCGTCGTTGTTAAGTTTTTCTCCTCTGCTGAACCTCTCTATTTTGGAGTGCTTTGGGCTCTGTGCGGAACCCCTCTTCCTGTCTCCATCTGTGCATGCTCCTGGGTGAGGACATAACGCCAGCAGCTTCAAATGCTGGCAACTGCAGTGGCTTTCAGGGCCACGTTTTCAGCTCTGATCTTGCAGCAGAGCCCCACTGTGTCCTTAGCACCTGGAATTGGGTCTGACACAGTACAGAGGACTAAAGGAGGAGAAAATAAGAATCAGAAGACCAAACAGTTCATCTCAAGAACTCAAAGTCTGAAGCTTAAAAACTGACTGGTCTAATCCACTGTTTCTTTAAGTTTTATAATAGAATGAAATACTTAGAATAGGAAAGAAATTCACAAACCCTGGGGCAATAGACAGCAGAGTACTGGGGGACCAAATATTTTTTAAAATCTGGGCTGCTTCTTTTCAGAAAATGGAGAAGTGTGTGTATGTGTGTGTATGTATGTGCGTATGTGTCTGTATGGGTGTGTGTGTCTGTGAGTCTGTGTCTCTGTATGTATGTGTATATGTGTGTGTGTCTCTGTAGGTATGCATGTGTGTCTGTGTCCTTGTGTGTGTGTGTCTGTCCATATGTGTGTGTGTCTCCGTATGTATGTATGAGTGTCTCTCTGTGTATGTGTGTGTCTCTGTATGTATGCATGTGTATCTGTGTCTTTGTATGTATATGTGTGTGTGTGTGTGTGTGTATACGCACATTGGGGCAGAGATGCGGGCATGGAGGGGGGTGGGCACTGACTACCACATCAGTGGAGGAAGGACAGGGAAGGTAATCTTCCTTACAAAGATAAAACCTTTCCAGTGTCATGCCTGGCAGGAAAGGTGCAGATTGGCTCAAATATAAAATCAGGCCCAGGAAAGGCAAGGTAGTAATTAATCTCAAATTGTCTACTTTAACCCAAGGCATTCTCAGATGGAGTCCTGTAGGGTCCCCATTAGGCCTGGGCTTATTTGAATTCTGGCTAATGATCTGGATGAGGGTGTTGCCAGTTTGCTAATGACTCTGAATCACATTAAGTTTGGGGGCTTAAATCATCAGCATGGACTGAAAAAGAATGCACTTTCTGTGTCTGCTCTAACACATTATTTTAATTTAGTGGTTTACAACAATATGAATTTATTACCTTGCAGTTCTGTAGGTCAGAAGTCTGACAAGGGTCTTCCCGGGCTGAAGTCAAGGTGTCAGCCAGACTGCAATCCTTTCTGGAGGGTATTAGGGAATATCCCTCTCCTTGCCCTTTCCAGCTTCTGCAGACCTCTGTGCGGTCCTCGACACAGCCTGCTACATTCCAGAGCCAGCAAGGGGTCATCATGTCCTTCTTCTGTTGTCATCTCTCTCTGGTTCTCTGCAGCCAGGAAAAGGTCTCCCCTTTGAAGGACTTTTGTGATTACATTTGGCTTACCTCGATAATCCAGAATATTGTCCCCTTCTCGAGGTCCTTGACCTCACTCGCATCTGCAAAATCCCCTTTGCCATGGAAGTCTGGTTCTCTGCAGCCAGGAAAAGGTCTCCCCTTTGAAGGACTTTTGTGATTACATTTGGCCTACCTCGATAATCCAGAATACTGTCCCCTTCTCGAGGTCCTTGACCTCACTCGCATCGGCAAAATCCCCTTTGCCATGGAAAATGTCCTTCTTCTGTTGTCATCTCTCTCTGGTTCTCTGCAGCCAGGAAAAGGTCTCCCCTTTGAAGGACTTTTGTGATTACATTTGGCTTACCTCGATAATCCAGAATATTGTCCCCTTCTCGAGGTCCTTGACCTCACTCGCATCTGCAAAATCCCCTTTGCCATGGAAGGCAATATATTTACAGGTTCTGGGGATTAGGAGAAAGTGAGGATTAGGATGAGGATGTCGCTGTAGTCTGACAGCATTATTCTGCCCACCACATATGCATCAGAGCCAGGGGGAACTCGATCCCCCACATGGAAACAGATCCCGAAGGAGAACTGGTTGAGCTGGGCTGCCATGACTCGGCAGGCTGGGACCAAGCGTGGACTGGAGATGTGCTGATAGCTGAGGGCTGAGGCACATCTCAGCTGCAAGCTGGAAGCCAGCCTCATAAGCACCCTTCCGAATGTGGCCCCGAGAACCCTGGAGAAAAGTCAGGGCCAGGCATTGCCTCAGGAGTCTGTCTCTTCATCCTAGGGCTTGCATTTAGTTCAAAATTGGAGTCAGACCAATGTGTCTTAAATAATAAATTATTTCTTTGCATAGGATGTCTCAGAAGGAGACTCCAAGGGAGATGAACATGCATGCTAATGGTTAAGACAAAACCAGGGGAAGCCTAAGAACAATTTACAAAAATCATGTCTGTGAAAACACCTTAAAGCGTAGTCAAGGCATTTAGTAGGGAACAATAGGCCAAAATTACACACCGCAAAAGGGGCTCTGCAGAATTAATTACATGAAGGATTTTGAGATGCAGGAGTCTTCCTGGATGACCTGGGTGGGCCCAATGTGATCACGAAGGTCCTAAAAAATGGAAGAGGGAGGCAGAAGCATAGGGAACCAGAGAGGTGGCAGCACGGGAAAGACTCGGCCTGATGTTGCTGGCTTTGCTGTAGAGCAAGGGGCCACGAACTAAGGGATGTCACTGAGTTCTAGAAGTTAGAAAAGGCAAGGAAATGGATTCTTCCCCGGAGTCTCCAGAAGGACGCAGCCCTACCCACTTTGGTTTCAGCCGGTGAGACCCATGTTGGACTCCAACCCCTTGAACTGCAAGAGAATAAATCTATATTCTTCAAAGACACCAGGTTTGTGGCAGTTTGTTACAGCACAATAGCAGCTGATGGAGGGAACATGCATCTCCGTGGGTCTGCTAACAGACGGCAGAGCCTAATGCTAAACGATGCCCCCTCAAAGGCTGACTGAAAGAATATGAATGAGTAAATGAGTGCATAAATGATAGGACAATCTTCCCATCCCAGCACACTTATAAATGGTGTCACTATTTTGCCATTTAATTAATTTTCTTCTTGTATAAGCTTCCTTCGATCAGGAACATAGAACACCAACAGAACACACACACTCTCTCTAGAATACACACAGACACACACATGCAGATAAACAACTGCGGGCTTCTAAAGGACAGGAGGAAGATTGCCCCGCTCCAGTCTTCTTAAATTAAGCTTGGGTTGGAGAAAACTAAATGTTCTCCGGTTTGGAGCCCACCAGTGGTCAGGTAGGATGACCCACAGCATCTCTAATGTTGCAGCCCAGGCTGTGAAATGTTCTGAGTCATATGACCTTCGTCTCTCAGTTCAGGCTAATTAAGCCTCTTCCGACTGTACAGAGTGTCCTGGTTTGCAGCAGCAGTTGTGTAACTCTTTAAACTGCACACCTTTGCTTGGGGGAACTAGCTTAATTCCCTCTGTTTCTCTTGTTTTTCTGTGCAGGATTCAGGCCCAGAAGGGCTGTCTCCTTTTAAATAAATAAGAATGTACCTACTTGGTGCTCTCATGGGATGTCTGGGCTTGTGGCCATCAAAGGGACTATTTTCAGAGGTGAGCAGTGGGATAGATGCAGCTAGTACTACCTTCCAGCAAATGTCCTATGTGCCTAACGGTCCCTGTCCTGTCCTCCTGGGGATCGCTGACCCACACACGCTCTCACATGGGTTTGGAAGAGGAGCCTGCTGAGAGCTGTATCTGAAAAGGGACAGGGATGGGAAAGTCACTGGGAGTCAGTGGGAGAAAACGTTGTTACAAATAAGTTTATGTCTTCAGAGTTTGTGTGGGAAGGAGAAACGCTGGTGATACTTTAAATTTATTTTATTGGCTGTTCCTCAGTCAGGGACTGGGCTTCATGATGGGTCTACATGGCTTGGGCGTTATGGTGTTACCTTTAGATTCCTAGTGAATCATCTCTAGGGGTGAATAAGCAGGAATCCTCAGAATGCGAGCGTGTGTGTACACACATCCCACTGCTTCAGCGTCAGCTTGGACTCATGTTTTCACAACCCCCAGTTTTGCAATAGTGTCAGAAGTCAATTTCAGATTGTTCTACCTACCACCTATCTGAGGTGATGGAGAGCTCAGAAAAGAGAGTAGTGCTTTCATTTTGGGCATGTCGCTTAGCTCATCTATGTCTCAGTTTCTCCATCTATATGGTGGGGATAGTAACACCAAACACAAAAGTTGCAGGGGGTTAAATGAATGGTGTGTGTACAGCGCTCAGTGTAGGGCTTGCCTCAGGGTGGGCTCTTTATGAAGTTAGCTACTCTAGTTGACAGATGCTCATGAAGTGTGACTACATGTCAGGTATGAGGCCAGATGCTCAAGTGCAGAGATGACTAAGGAAGAGTCCTGCCTGAGGGATTGTTGCAATTTGTTAGGGGTAAAGATATGTGAATAATTATGAGTTAAATTACGAATCACGGGCACAGTTAAAATTATGAATACTGTAGAGCAAGAGCCTGGGAAGGGTTTGGGGGTGGTCAGGAAGGGTTTCTGGATCAGACAACCCTGGAGCTAACACCTGAAGTACGAGCAGGTGGTCAGCAGGCAGATGGGTGGGAAGGACATTCCGGGCAGGACATTACCCCCTTCCCACCTGCTCATCACAGGGGGCCTGGCAGGGAGGCCTGGCGGGACAGACCTGGAGCATCGTCTGCACACCCCAACGGGCTACTCCCAAGCCCAGGCTGCTGCCTCGTTTTGGTTTGCTGAAGGTGGAGGAACATTACCACGTGCAGAGTACAACAGAGAGGAGAGTAGTCATCCAAAATAACTCAATGTCTGCAACCACGGAGCTCGCAGGGGGCACAGGGAGACCCTGCATCCCAGATCAGTTTCCTCCAGGGCCCACTTTCGACGGAGACGTTAACTCTTGGTGGAATGGCTCACCTGCCTGTCCTGTCTTTGCTTGTGGCAACACGGGGGGTGTAGGGAGGAGGTTACTGTGGGAAGGTGGGCTCCTTGTGTAGACATCGTAGGAAGGATCCTTGCCACTTGCTGAGTGGTAAGTAACTCTTCCATTTCTCTGACCTGCCCCTTCCTTCCTTCGCTGAGTTCTACTGATTCCTGCTGACCCAGGCACCCTGTGGGAGGGACACGGTCGTGGTGAAACTCCAGTTCTCTTCAGTCTCTCCTTGTAGGGGCGGAAGAGTCCGACTCAGTTTTGTCTGTAGTAGGTACTCAGTAAATGCTAGTTGAAATAAGAAGTGATTTCTAATTTAAATGGAGGCTCTTCTCAGAATTTATTTGAACTGCAAGTCACAGGAAGGCAGAGCCCACCCCTGACCTGCTCACTGGTGTATTCCCATGGCCAGCATAGGGCTGGGCACGTGGGCACTGCTCAGTAGATGCCGAAAGTATTTTTCCATCATTCACACCAAAGCTTTGGCATCATCTCTAACGACTTTTCCACACCCTTAATGATGAGCAACTAGGTCTTGTAGATTGTGCCTCTAAAGTCTCAAATTCGTCTCCTTTACATTCCTACTGCTACTTTGACTCAGACTCCAGTTATTATTTATCTATACTGCTATAAAAACTACTTACCCAGTCTCCCTGCTTCCATTGTCACCCTCACCCTTTCTACTCCCTAGCCTAGTTTTAAATACTATGCTCTGGTCACATCTCACACTATCACCTACGTGTGTGTATATAAACACGTGTGTGTGTGCGTGCACGTGTGTGTGTGTGTGTNGGCCGGCCCAACTGGAACTCTTTTAGAGGGGGGGTCATGTCATATATCTCTGTGATGTCAATGCCCAGCATATACTAAGTGCTCTCTAAGTATTTATTGATTCAATGAATCAGAAATCCCCAGAAATCAAGTTTGGTAATAGTTAAATCTCTGTCCTCTAAGTTTTGTGGCCTTGGAAAGCTACAAATCACTGCTGGGAACCGAGACTTGTGAAGACCATCATGGCAACCGTACTTTTTGTGTTCATTTCGTTTCCACTGAGAAATTGTACCGAGAATGGTGAGAGCTACTATTAACGGAGGGTCTGTCGTGTCAGTTTTGCATTACAAATGACCTCATCCAATTAGCATTTCTTTAAAGGCAGCTATGATTGAACTGAGGCCTATCATCAGAAAAACCCTGGAATTTACTTAAAATTACCTTTTGCACATCTGAATGACTCAAATTATTGTTTAAGCCCCTCAGACATTACACCACTAATCCTTTTCTAATGATCTCATCTTAAGAAACAGCACCGGCAGGAGGATGGTTGAGCCTCCTCCCATAACGACATAATGAGCAGATTAGGGTATTTACATAATAACTCAGAATGATTTCAGGTCATTTTAGACAAAATATATAACCACATAGATTGCTGTCATTCCACTTATCTCATTACTCTAAGAAATTAAATGAAGGTGGAAATGGAAAAAGCAAAAATCTGGGAGTTTCTGGATATGTTGCACTTGGTTTAGCTCTGGGTTTGGTTTGTAGCAAAGTGCCACTATTAGGAAATTTGTTTCATAGAAAATGCAACCATGTAAGCTTAGAGCAAGATATAAAAAGCTGATATGAGGTAGAAGCAACCAGATTCCAGAGATCCTTTTGGAAATGGCTGCTATTAAACATTTATGAGGGGTGGAGAACTGATCCTCCTAGGGTTGAGATAACTTGCCCAATTACCCGCTTCTGACGCATATGCTATTTTACTTTAATCTCTTTTTTTTTAAGCTTCACAAATTGGACGTTATATTTATTATTTTGTACCTTAAAATACCCACATGTTTATTATTTTCTTTACTCCTCATTTCTTCTTGAGAATCATTTTATTTCCTTCTGAGATCATTTTCTTCTTTCTGAAATTCACCCTCTAGAAGCTCCTTTACTGAGTGTTCATTAGTAATAATCTCTCTCAGGTTTTTCTTATTTGAAAATGTGTTAATTTTAGCCTCATATTTGAAAGATAGTTTTGCTCGATTGACAATGATTTTCTGTCATTTGTGGTTGCTGTTTGTGAGTCAGCTGTTGGGCTAATACTGTTTGCAGGTATCTGTCTTTTTCCCTGAGAGCTCTTTCTTTGGCTTTGGTGATTCCACATCTCACTTTTATGTATACATCTCACTTTTATGTATTTGTTTGGGAATGTTGATGTTCATGGGGATTCATGAATCAGAGGATTATTTTCATTAATCAACTCCAAAAAGGTCTCATTCATTATCTTGCCTTCCCTGTCTTC
>NW_007734099.1:0-755 GCF_000696425.1 Galeopterus variegatus | reverse complement strand
CGGGAGCGCCGCTGCGCTTCCCAAGCGGCGCACTATCCAGTGCGCCACCGGGCCAGCCCTCTCTGTCTTATTTTTTTATCTCTTTGCCACTGTATACACTATGCATTTTTGTTAATTTCTTCAGCTTGATCTTTAAGTTTCCTAATATTCTTTGCAGTTCTGGCTAGTTACTTTAGCTTTTGTTTCTCAAATTTCTAACTGATCTCTATATCAAAATCTGTCCAATTATATTTGACAGTCTCCTGTTTCTCTGCCAACTTTTTGATACTATCTTTTCTTTCATTTCTTTTTATTGTGGTAAAAATCACATGAGATATACACTCAACAAAATTTTAAGGGTGCAATATATTATTAACTATAAGTGCAATGTTGTACAGCAGCTCTCTAGAATTGTTTTATCTTGCCACCTCTATTCTTTAAAACATATAATACAAATATATTTCATATTTTTGTCCAATAATCCTATTACCTATATTCTTACATGGTCTGATTTTGCAATTTACTGTTTCTATTAATCCATCTCATGGTGGGTTATTTTCTTTTCTGTTTTGGGATCTTTCTTACTCTCTCTTTCTCTGTAAACATCTATTACTTGGAACTTTATGGTAGAAATTCTCCGAGACATGGGTTGAAGTCTATTCTCCTTTAACTAAAGTTTTGGCTTGCATTTTTGGAGTGAATTTCATCTCCAACCCCTTTTTTTTTTTCCTTTTTGTCTTTTTTCGTGACCGGCAACGGATCACAACCCTCAGTGT
>NW_007734098.1:88394-99159 GCF_000696425.1 Galeopterus variegatus | reverse complement strand
GCTTCACTCCGCCTCTGTGGAGTCCTTTGCTGGCTTTCCTGGCCTTTGATGACTGGGCTCTTGGTTAATTGAATTTAGTTTTTCATTACAAAGAAACATTTTAAAACCTTTTGATTATGTAAAATATCACTAGCACCTATAAAGATGTTCATTTTTCTGCAGTTGCAATCAATCAATCAATCAATCACATTTTGGTTATAAAAATATGAGTATGGGGAGTATCTCAATTTAGGTTCCTTCAGAAGCCAACCCTAAAACAGAATTTGAGTGCAAGTGGTTTAGATGGGAGGTAATCCCAGCAGACATCACTTGGAAGTGGGCAAAAGAGTCAAGGAAACAAAGAAAACCAATGAAGGGAGAGTGTTATTATGCCAGTTACTGAATCCGGACAACTGGGGTACAATCTCACTGAGAAATTCTGGGATACAGGGTAGAGCACATCTCAGGGTTTGCATGACTGAGGGACCAGGAAAGTTGGTATTTAACCCCCACTCCCATCTGTCATATTTGAAACTGTGTCCCTGGCCAGTTACCCTTTGGCACTTGCAGCTTGTCCTGCTCCCTCGCTGAATGTGCTCCCACAGCCAGAAAGAAGACCTCAGGCAGAGAGTAGCAGGTGTTTCCAGTAAGCAGCCTTCAGTGTATAACGATGAATGCCCAGAGGGTGGGGGAGGGAGGGCACCCACAGCATTCCCTGCAGTTTCGTTCGCAGTAAAGGACAACAACAAAATGGCTTGAAGCCTCCTTCAATGTCAATTTCAGAATTACCATGGGAAGTAAAATTCAAACAACAGGGAAAAGTGCAGTGATACTCTGTGTTGAAGATCTATCTAGTCAAATCTCTTTTGGATCATAAAGAAATAGTCTCTCAACAAGTTGGCCTAATTGAATGTTCAAATGATACATCTTATTGTGGTCCAAGTGTATTCCTAAACAACTGTTTGGAAAACTGAGGTAAACCTAATTCTTAATATGTGACATGAAAATATATATTAATATTCACCCTTATGCTTTATATTTATAATAATGGCATGCATGAAGACAAGCTAATTTGAAAAGTGTTTAGTTTTGCAGTAAGTGGTGAAGAACTGCTCAGCCAGGAAGCATTTTCACAGTCGTGGTGTTGACTGGGAAAAATATCTGCAACTGAGCCTGGGGGAGGAAAAGCCCAACATATGAAAAACCTGCTGTGAAGGTCATGCTGTCCTTTCCCCAACAGCAGCCACCACAGTTTCAATCAGAGCACCAAGCCCAAAGGGTTGATCTCTTGATTTTCTTGTTGAGTACAACAAATGCTAAAAAGAAATATTTGTTTAAAACTATGGTTTGAAAAATGTTCTATTTAGAAAAAATTTGTTGTAAAATATCACCCCTCACAGTTGGATCCCAGTCTTACTGTGGTCCAAAAAATGTAGTCCCAGCAACCAAAAGTAATTTCAAAATAATATTTCTTGTGGTTATTGAACAAAATGGAAGGATATTGTGTGGCAATCTTTGTTTCTTTCTCATAGCTGCCCTCATAAGCTATCATTGCTCCTTTTCTTGACTCCTCAAAATTTTCACAGATATCCTTCCAGATCTCACCTGTGAACTACATGCTGCTTTTTTCCTACCCGTTACTTTTTCCTCATTCACGAAAGCCTAAGAAATGGGGAGGAAGGAGCTCCTTCAATGGCAAAAGAGAGCCGAAAGCTAAAGCAAAAAAGCTAGAAATCTTTCTAACAAGCAGGACAAGAGGAAAGGCTTGGAACCCTCATTCATTAATCATTTTCATCCCATCACATTTGTAATGAAATGAGAAGTGACTTGAAAGTGTATTCTTCTAAATAGATGGATGTCAATAGAGCATAATGGTTACAGTTTGAGTTCCGGAGAGCCTAAGTTAGAATCCTATTTTTACCTGTGAGACCTTTGTATTTTTCATATGTGAAATGCAGGTAATTATAATATAGTACCTACCAAAATAGGGTTGCTTAAAGTATTAAATCAATATTGTATGTGAAGCAATTACACATCACTGGCTCATAGTAAATATATTATAAATGTTAGCAATCATTATCATCGTTATTATTATTACATTGACTTAGAGAAAGTCAATGTAATTGACAAATGGAAAGGTAACTTATTTTTGTGTGTGTGTGTTTTAAATTGGAGAAAATAAGACGTCATAGTAAAGGGTAAAAACATGCAGAAAATGAATATATTTCTCACCCTTATTATAGAAAGTAGCTGACCACATTGACTTATTTAGCTTATTTAGCTTACTCAGTCAACATTATAGTTAGAACTCTAAATGATACTGCATTACCTTACATGGTTGAACTGAACTTGAAATTTGAGAGTTGAATGAAGAAAGTTGATGTAGGGACTATCAGTTTCATGGGACCTAATCCATTTACAACTGATAAAAATTTCAGAATTAGCATCAATTACAGAACATAATGATGACTCTTTATATTTACAGGAAAAAGGTTTGGTGAATATTTAATTGAAATAGAAAAGATTGCACCACAGAAATTTCAATTTCATAATAAGGTACACATGATCTGGCCTTTTAGTAAGATACTGCTATTTATTTTGAGTATCAAGCACTTCAACATCTCTTTGGCAGGATTCTTAGCATAACAATGCAGTATTTTTTCTTGAAACAGCTCAAAATAGCTCATAACAATGCAGTGTTTTTTACTGAAATAGATCAAAAGCATTAAAAAAACTATTTCCATTTGTATTCACATATTTATGTGGGTCTGTGATGTCAAGTCAAAGAAATGGTGCCTGGATGGTAAACCGGCTTGCTTCATCTCAGCCTAGCTATTCTAAATTGATAGATTCCATACAACATCATTTTACCCATAAATCATTGAGAAAATTAGCAATTATTTTATGATAATAAAAACATTATTTGAAATAACAGATGCATTATAGTCAGAGCATAAATTTACATTTATATCTAAAGTAAAACATCAGTCTTCAAAGAAACTTCTTCTTTTGGTAAGCCACTTTGGTTTGTTCCTCTAACTCTTCCTTCTTCTGCCTTGGAGGGAAACTCCATAAATAAAGAGGTATTTGAGCTGGTGCTTAGAGAAGTATGTGAATATGCTTTTCTAGCACTTTCTGGGCACACTTGATCTGACTGAGCTTCAAGTCAACATTAAGGTCATAAGGTGCTGGATTTTCTGACAGACAAGTGGGCTTGTGTCCATTATAGGGGAGGAGACGTACTTCAGATTCCTGGAGAAGTTCCTTTAGTTTTTATCACCAGACCAGGAAGGTGTGAGTAATATATGTCTTGACAATGATCTAAATGTACAAGACATACATCAATTTGGGAGAAGTAGTGTTAGAGGGAGTATGAGAAGGACAGCAATTTAGAGGTCCCATGGGCAACACAGCCAGAACTTAGACAGACCACTGGAATTCATTGCAAGCCACCAGGAGGTAAAAAAAAAAAAAAAAAAAAAAAAAAGAGCCAATTGAAATGACCTCTCTCCACCCCAACACTGAGATAGAGATATGCCCTAAACTGTGAGTTCATGCTTGTGGCAACAGCTTCCTCGGATGCCTCCAAAGCAGTGAATGGCAAAATAGAGTATTATTTAATAAAATGTAGGAAAAGAAAGTCAATCATAAATTTATAAAGTATGTTATTCTAAGATATAGTACAGAATGTTAATGGAGATTTTGTATTATTTGAAGGAATTGTTATGGAGAGTAGCAGGATTTAAATTATATATATTTTTAAAAAAACATGACCTAGGCCAAAAATATTGTTAAAGTATTTGAGTAAATTTCTGGATGATGCCTTCATAATTCATGAGGAAGTTTCTGACATGCAGGATACACCTAGCTTACTTTCAGCTAAGTACTACTGAGGATTCTAAACCTCTGCATTGCTTGAGAAAGAACTGGAAAGTCACAGATGATCACTTTTCTGCTGTGGAAAATGTAGTTATGCTGTACTACGGAATGTGAGGAACAGAATAAAGAAGGCAGAAAAGTGATAGGAGATTGGGGTAGAAGTGGTGTGGTCTTTGGATCTTATTGTAGGTATAGAAACCTCAAGGTGACATAGAACAGAAAGCAGTGAGTGCACTGGCTGAGCACAGTGAGTGCACTGGTCATCCCTATATAGGATCCAAATCTGCGGCGGGAGCGCTGCTGCGCTCCCAGCTGCACTCTCCCGAGTGCACCACGGGCTCGGCCCTAAATATTCTTAAAAGATTCGCTGGTATGTGGAGTTATAATACAGGAGAGAAAGAAAAATCAATGACACAGAAAAAGGGCGAACAATCTCAGGAGCAACATTCTGGAGTAGGTGAGAGGTGATGGGACCCAGTATGGAATGGTTGGCATTAGATAGAGCACGGGCTGTTAACCACTAGAACAGGGAGCTCTGCAGAGTATATGGGCACAGTCAGGTAGTTAAGTAAATTTGATGGTGGGAGCATGTGGACAGTTCTCTTCTCATTGCTTCTGTCTTCCAGTAAAATACAAAACAGCTTCATGAGCTAAAAATGAGGGAAAGAAGTGGTGTTTATGGTTTAAAAAGAGAGAAGATAGTGAGAAGCTGTCATCCAATGAGTGGGAGAGTGAATCACTGGGTACATATACATATACATACATACAAGGGTACTTCGAAAAGTTCATGGAAAAATAGAATGGAAAGATAATACAAATCTTTCTATGGTTTTTTTGAAGTACCTCATATATGTTTGTGTATGATTACACATACGTGTAAAATTTATGTGTTAGATTAGGTTGCTTCTAAGGTAAAGCTTAGATTGTAATGCCTAAGATTATATATGTGTATATACACACACACACACACACACACACACATAGTTTTCTGGCCCTGATGAGCCATATCTATATGCATTTTATACCATTAATGACATTTTTCTCATTGTTCATCAACCTATTTAAATAACCTAGTAAACAAAATAAAAATTATGGAAGGAAAAAGTAATAATTCAGAAGTGAAAATAAAGTGGACGTAGTCTTTGATTCCAGAAGCATGCTGAGAAGCTAATTGCTGTGTTTGGCTTCACATGAAGTGCCATTTCTCACTCTCATGATATGGGGTGACTGGGATAAACAGAAGAAAAGGGTAATATAGTAGCATCAGAATGTACCACATTCACTTTGTTTATAATGTCTGTTTATATATTTTTCTTCATCTTTCACTTTTCAAATCCCTAGAAGACAGTATTAATATTTGGCATGTATTAGAGCCACAATTCAATGCTTTTCTAAGAAGCTTGACATTGAGACCTGTGGCACAAATTTTGGCTATTCCATTTAAAATGCTGTCAGCTCAAGGAAATTAGTGAGTAATGCTGTTTGAGACAATCTTAAGTAGATTAATAAAATAGGGTTTTGGTAAGAATTAAATTTTATAATGTATGTAAAGCATGTAATGTCAGACACATATAAAACACTTCAAAACCTTATCTATTGTTAGTATTACTATCATCATTATTGTTATTATTTAATCTTGGTATTATTGAGACATCTGGATAAACATCATAAGGTTTATTTTATACATAAATTTATCTCTTGAGACATAGCTTACATACTTTATTATGGTAAGGTTTTTGATATGGACCCATAACCTGTAAAGAATAAGATCACTGATGAATGGGCCGTATCTTGGGAGGTCTTATATGCCAACACTATATCCAACCATTATGATTAAATACAGATTGACTGTTTTTATTTGTACATCTTTTTTATCTTCTGGTGATAGTGTGTTATAGAGTCATTTGAGATAGTTGAGCTCTATGTGGTTGCAAAGATGTTCAGTTAAACTGCAGAGTCTGAAGAAAACAGACCTCACAAGATTGCCCTCACTTCTGACACCAGCCACAAGTTCAGGGGTCCCCAAGGCCACCCTCATTTCAGGCCAGTTGGCTACAAACTCAGGGATTCTCAGGGCCACCCTCAGGTTCAGCAACTCACTAGAATGGAGGAGAGGGTCTGGGGAGGCCTAATAGCTGGCCTGAACAAACCCCATCCTCTTATCAGGTTCTCGATTTCACCACAGGAAAGAATTGAACAGCAGAGTCACAGTAGAAAGCAAAAACAGATTTAATACAGAGAATAAGAAGTACAGACTTTGCAAGAAAAGTGCAGCCTGGCTTCACAGACTGATGGGGCCCATACTAAGTTCAATACAGAAGTCAGAAATACACACTTAAAATTTAGTACAAAGTGCAGGCTGGCTCAAGAGAGTGAACAGCCACCTGCTAAAAGCAAGTTTAATACAAAAGCAAAGCATATGCACCTCAGCAGTAAAATGTGGGTTGATCTCAGGGAAAGTGAAAAACCAACCCCATCTTCTATAGGTATTCACTTTTATAGTTTTGCTATCTAACACATATTCATGCTGTCTAATAAATATTCATCTACAGGTGTGGTTCCTAGTTATGTAACACAGCCTTGCACATGCTCAGTTGGCCTCTTTTAGAGCATGCTCTCTGGTCAAATTCCACCACATGTACTGAATATATTCAAGAATATTTGGTGCTCTCTAATGCATCCAGTTGAAGGTCATTCAAAGGATAAATTCTACTTTATTGAGCATGCTTGGCCACTTGGATTGTATAAGTTTGGATAAACTCCTCTCTACTGTGCATGCTCAGCCACTGGATTTGCATAAGTCTGCCCCCTGTAGTCTCAGTCTCCCAGTGTTGGTTCTGAAAATAGGTTGCAATAAGCAACAGTGATGCTCCTCTAGGGGAGAACCTGGAGAAGGGACCTGAGACCTTGGGGATTTGAACTGAGTTGTGTCCTGAAACCCAAACCCATGGAAACTGAGCACCTCCTGTCTCAGAATGACTCACAGAAACTCACAGAGGACAGTACTATATTTATGATAACAGATTTATTACAGTGAAAGGATACAAATTAAAATGAGCCAAAGAGCATGACACATAAGTTGAAGTCTGGGAAGGTCCAAACACAAAGTTTCTAGTTATCCTCTCTCCATGGCATGCCAGATGGTGTTATAGCTTCCTGGCTATGATATGGGACAAAACGCAAAAGTTTTTGTCAATCACAGAAATTCACCTGAGCCTTTGGTGTCCAGAGTTTTATTGAGGCTTGATCACAAACTGCTCTTGTGGCTCAGTCTCCTGGATATCAGACTAATGCTTTTAGATTCTCTGGCTCCCCTGGAGGGTAGAACTGATATGTCATGGCTCGAAGTCCACATTGCAAATCACTTTGTTAGAGTGTTTAGTAGCCAAAGCCCCCAGACAAACAAAAACGTTCTTATCAGACAGTACATTCCAGGACCTTGAAGATCACCTCCCAATAGCTGAGGGCAAAGGGCAGATCTCTGTCTTTGGCTAAAATTAATTCTTCACTATACAGTGGTTTTGCTACCAACTAGAGATAACAGTTACGTTTGTTAGTTTATTTCTGTTTTTAGTTTTTAGAAATTGTTTTTAAAATAATTTAGTTTGGTTTTATAATTAAGATACTGAGAGTTGCAATGTCAAATCAACAAAATAATGAATATTCAGAGAAGTCTAGTATCCATTCTTGTCCCCTTAATGTATTCCATCACTTTGTCATCCATATCTTTAATGTTATTTCACAGCTTATCTTTCAATTTTTTTAAAATATAAGAAAACTTGTAAATGAATCTGCATGCCTCTTTTTTTAATAAAGATCAGTCTCAGCACAATTTTTTGGAAAAAGTTTTTCTTTACAGATTTGCAATATCATCTCTGTCGCATATTATGCCCATTACATATGTAGGTCTTTCCATATACACTATTTCTGTTTCATTGATGTAGCCGACACCAATACCACATTGTCCTAAATACTACAGCTGTGTATTAAGACTTGATATCTGGTAGAAAAGGTCCTCCTGACTTCTTTTTTCTTTAAGAATGTCCTGGCTTTTCTTGGCCCTTGGGAATTTGATTTAAATTTTAGGTTCAACTTATCACTTCCTCCAAAAATTGTTGTGCTATTATCAACAGGACTTTGAATTTATACATCAATTTTGTGAGAACTGAAATTCTTACAATATTTTCTCTCAATTCATGAATACGATATATCTGTTCATATATTTAGAGCTACTCTAGTGTTTTATAATTTTCTACATAAGGGTCTTTTGCACCTTGTTAGATTTATTTTTATGCACTTCATATTTTTGGTGGTACACTAACTAGTAGCCTTCTTAAAATTTTGATTTTCTGTTTGTGACTGGTATATTGAAATGATATAGATTTTTAAAATATTAATTTCATATCCAGCAAATTTGCTAAGAATTTTATTACATATTCTAATCATTTATCATACATTCTTTTAGATTTGGGGAGTATATAATCACATCATTTTTGATGATAATAATAATTATATTTATTTCTTTTTCAATCTTTCTATCCTTTTTTTCCTGACAACTTGCTTTGGCTAGGACCTAATTTTGACTTGGAGAGCATACCTGTCTTGTTCTGAATCTCTTTAGGTTTCAATATCTTACCCTTTTGAATGATGTTTATTTATTTTTTATTTTTTTGCAGATAAAAAAAGAAAATCTTCTTTATTTCTAGGCTGTAAGAGTTTTTCTAAAAATATAAATCAATAACAAATGTTGAATTCTGTGATTTCTTTACCTCTATTTAAAATCATTTTAATAGATTCATTATTTAAATAAATTTAATTCTAATATATTAATTAATTGATTTGTTTTTTAATCTTAAATCAACTTTGCTTAGGATAAGAATAATTTCTTCCTGTAATAATTCAATTTGGTCATGAGGCTGCAGTCTTTTCATACATTGCTGAATTTGTTTTGCTGTATTTAGGATTTTTGCATCGTTGTTTATAACAGCCTGTGATTTCCTTTCCTAGTTCTGTCAGTATCAGACATGGTATCAAGACAATGCTAGGTGCATAAATGTGTTACTGGGTATCCTTTTTTTCTATTTATAGAAGAGTTGATATAAGATTTGAATTACTTATTTCTAAAAAGTTTAAATTTGGACTTTTTACTGTGAGAAAATTCTTGTGTGTGCTAAGAAATGAAAAATAAAAGTCACAGTTCTGTTAAAAAGACTAAAGAAGAGGTAGGCAAGTTATAGTGTTCACTGTAATAGAGATAATTATTTCTACCGCTCAAGGATGTTGTGAAGTGTAAACAAATTAACAATGTGAAAGTACCTAGCATAGTTCCTGGCAAACAGTACATAAATCCAAGAATTATGTAAAAATGTATAAAGAAGAGGTAGGCAAGTTATAGTGTTCACTGTAATAGAGATAATTATTTCTACCGCTCAAGGATGTTGTGAAGTGTAAACAAATTAACAATGCGAAAGTACCTAGCATAGTTCCTGGCAAACAGTACATAAATCCAAGAATTATGTAAAAATGTATTAATTTTTCTTTTCAAGTAGTAACTCTTTAAGCCTGTTTGACAGCTGTTGTGGTTATTGTCATATGCATAATTTTTCTGGAACTCAGGAGGACAAGGGATATTGTCAACAGTTGTGTCCACTCCCTGCCCTGTTCAGATGTCTTGCTGTTAGCATTTACCACTGGTCCCCATGATCTCAAGGCCTTAGGAAATAAAGAGTCTCACCTCTTGCTAAAGAATTGGGATCCCCTACTTAAGAGAGTCTGTTTCTCATCAAGCAGTAAGAGACTTGAGGTAGCGGTGTGGTAGTCACCCTCCTCAGTGTCAACATAAAAGGACTGAGCAATGGATCTTAACTATTCCCATGTTTCCTTTAATATGACATATTAGGTCTAGTGGAATAAAAGTAGAATAAGATTTTAAAACCTGGCTCTGAATAAGATTTTATTTCTGGCTCTGAAACTTCGTGTGATCTTGGACCAAGCATTTAACCTGTTAGCCTTGTTTTTCCTATGTGGATAATATGGGGATTGGAGTTATTTAGATTCTACCCAGGTCTTTCTGATTTTTCCTACTGAATCGGAGTTCTGATGTGCACAGCTTTGGCAGTNACCCAGGTCTTTCTGATTTTTCCTACTGAATCGGAGTTCTGATGTGCACAGCTTTGGCAGTTTGGGTTGACTTTAGCATTTTTTTTTTTACCCACCTTAAGTTAACTTTTTGAGCTATTTAACTACTGTGAATGCTGAGTTTTACCTCAGGGGTTGTTCTGTTGCAGTACTTAATTCCATAATCCCTACGTGGACTATGAATATAGAGTAATATTGGCTGAAAGAAGCAAGTGGTTTTGTTTTTATCATTCCTTAAAAAAGTTTCTCTTTCCTTCCTCCTTCTCTGCCTTCACTGTCTATTTTTCTAATTGGTTCAGCAAAAATGTTAAACATTGCACATATTCTTTGCTTTGGAAATTCAGAACAAAAGATGTACAATGGGAACAGCACTGGGAACATGTGGGAGGGACCAGTTGTTGAGAGATGATGACCTCTCACAGCAGCCTGTTAGAGGCAGCATCAGGAAGCAGAAAGTTGCAAATATTTATATGTTGGGCTCTTTTCTGATCTCACCCTCGACAGGTTCGAGTCATCGCTGTTGGTACTGCCACAGTCAATGTTTCTCAGATTTCCTCAGTTGTACTGTAAGCAGTGGAAAATTAAAAAAAGAAATGATAATTGTTGTGCAGTATGTGCATGTATTGAAATAACACGCTATACCCCACAAATATGTACAAGTAAATGTTAAAATATTTTGAACAGAAAAAAAAACCAGATAAATGGTCGTACTGTTTCCTCCTCTGAGCTTCCAAAAAAATAGTATTTCCCTATTAATCAAAGGATCTTG
>NW_007734098.1:84856-88017 GCF_000696425.1 Galeopterus variegatus | reverse complement strand
TCATCCCATCCCCAAATTTGTTTTGTAGTTTTGAGAACTAAAGTCTTTTTTAAACCCCATTTTTCTATCAGTTCTTGTAACAAAGAGTGAAATTAAGGAAACTAAGCAAAAATCCTGATTCCTTTACTTCATATCTTCATATCTATGGGGAAATGACTGAACTTCTCTGAGCCTGGTTTTCCTCATTTTCAAAATGGAATAACTTCACAGATTTGCTGTAAGAATTAAACTAGATAAAGTATTCATTGTTTGGAAAAGTTCTTGAAGTGGACAGAATAAATAGCAGTAATTATTTCTCCAATAATCAAATATTTTTTCAGTTTAAAATTTGAGTCTTGGGTTTGCTAACTTTCACAAAAGACACCATGGTGAGTTGGTGGCTGCAGGGGGACCAGATCTCTGAGGGCTTGCACCTGCATGACACTCAGCTCTCCAGGCATGTGGCTCACATGTGTTATCTTCCTCATCTTGCTGCACATTATTATTAGTCTGCTGCAATTATTTTTTTGTGCATCTTTCACATCCTTTGACTCTAGTTCAGTGGTGTTTAATAATTTATCATCTTTGTTTAAAAATATTTCTCTTTGAGTTTTACTTGGAGGAAGTTTTGTCAGTTAAAACATTCTTTCACATCCTTTGACTCTAGTTCAGTGGTGTTTAATAATTTATCATCTTTGTTTAAAAAAATTTCTCTTTGAGTTTTACTTGGAGGAAGTTTTGTCAGTTAAAACACAAGAACCTTAATTTTATCCTCATATTTGAATACAGCAAATTAGAGATGACAGAAAATATAGATGAGAGTTTTATGTAATTTCAGAGCATAGAAAAGGATTGATATTTTAGCTTTTCTGTGTGTGTTGTGGGTGGAGGGATATTTTTTTTTTAAATTTACCAAAAGGATTTAGTAATTCTAAAAATGTATATGTATTAAAGCAAATATTAATAGCACTGAGAGAAAAAAGTTGATAAATCCACAAAATATTTGGACAACTCAATGTTTCTTTTTCACAACATGATAAAACAAGACACACACAGAGAGAGAGAGAGAGAGAGAGAGAGAGAGAGAAAAAAGATATAAAAGATTTGAATAACAAACTTCGCCTAACTGAACTATGTAGAATACCACACCGAACAATTCTGGAATACACTTTTTGAAACTTGATCCGTACCTTTCACCATATACCAAAATCAACTCAAAATGGATAAGAGACCTAAATATAAGGCCTGAAACTTTAAAACTCCTAGAAGAAAACAGGCAAAACGCACCAGGATTTAGGACTGGGCAATGACTTTATGAATAACACTCCAAAAGCACAGGTAAAAAAAGAAAAAAATAAACAAATGGGAGGGAGATGTTTATTGGCTAATACTACAAATGTAATTAAGCCTGGATGTTTGTGGTTTGGCTAAGGAAGAGAATAATAAAGGAAAGGATATCAGATTGTCACTAAGGCTCAGTGAACTATTCACTCTGGCAAGTGGCACTCCAGATGACACTTTTGTGAGCACTCCAATGATTGGATATTAGCCTCTTGTTTCCCTTATAACAGTGGATGCTTTTATTTTTCTCAATTAGGAAATGACTTGTCATGGCATTTGAAATTATTTCTCAACTTCAAATTTTACTCCAGAAAAAAAAATATTTAGAAAATATTATAAAAGTTACTTATGGTCATAGGAGTCATAAGATTTTTGTGGTTCATTACTATGGACTATGTTGATTCCAGAAGTTTCAATTGGATGCTGATTCCTCGTCTCCTGAGCCTATACAGTCCATAAGATGTGAGTGTTTACAAATCCTTAAGGTCTTCTTCAAAGAAAAGACTGGAAAATAGCAATTTGGAGGTAATGTACTTTTTTCTTTAAAGCTGAAAAAGTACATAATGTTTTTAAAATTTCAACAAGTGTAAGTTGGACATTTACTTCCTATTGAGTAGTTTCTTACATGCACGTGAGCATATATGTATGTATGTATATGTTACGTCTGCATGTTATGTATGTATATATTCATTCATTCATGATTCACTAACAATGCTTTGGAGTTTATAGTTTGTATAGTTTCAAATCCTGTTTGGACACAGAAGGAGTATCATATTTCCACTTGGGAGTCATAAGTAGAACTAACACATGAGAATTAGAGAGTGATGTTATAAATCACATTAGATTACACATACAGAGGAATTTTTCTCACTTTAATCTTTAGCTATTTTATTTTTATCCGCATTTTTTATTTTTTTATCATTTTTTTCCCTTTGGTAGCTTTTTCAATTGAAGCATAATTGATTATACATATTTGTGGGTTACAGAGTTGAATATCAATACCTGTGTACAATGTGTGATGAACAAGTCAGGATAATTAGCACATTCATTCTGACGAAACATAATCATTTCTTTGTGTTGAGGACATGAAGAGAGCTAATAATGTGTGTTGGATATCAGTAGGAAAGATAAAAATGAGAAGCCGATTCTAATTGTGATGAAAGAATAATGGAAGATGATACCTCCTTATATTTAAGGGTTAATAAGAAGACAAGTCTGACTAGAATAAAGGTTTTCGGTCTTCCAAGGTGAGGAAGGGCAGTGGCCCAGCTGCGCAGAGTGATGGAGGGTTTCTGGGTGCCTTATTCCTTCTCAATAAAATTTTTGATCAATCCTCCCGTTTTGGGCTCCACTTTCAATCCACTTCCAGAGGAACCTTGTACTGTGAATTCTGAATATTTTGAGAGTCCTGCAGTGTTAAATAGGATGCTTTTAGGCTTCCCTATTTCTGGTTAGAATTCAGCTTTTTCATGTCTTTTGTGTCATTTACTACTCTTATTTTCTAGCACTCCACATTTTGTTACTATTGCCTTTTAAAGTAGTGTCTTTGTTCTTGGGGTATATATCTTAAAAATCCCTTTACTCTAATTTTCATGTGGTTTGGAAAGCTATTGGAGGAAAACACAATTGCTAAATATTCTACCTTTAACAGAAAGTTTTCTTCAGCTTTTGCTTTTGTTTTATTGGTGTGGAAATATGGAGACAAAGCAACCAGTTAGAAGGTGATAATAGAAATATGTGACGTGAAGAGGATTTGGACCAGAGTAGTAATGATAATGGATGTTTTCAAAGGTAGATTCAGTGAGATATATAGACGATTTAGATAGAAGAAACAAAAAAAA
>NW_007734098.1:83768-84676 GCF_000696425.1 Galeopterus variegatus | reverse complement strand
AAAAAAAAGAGTTAAGGGTGATGTCAGGATGTTAAGTTGGATTACTATAATAACAGTGGTGCCACTGCTAAAAATTATTAGAACAAGTTTGGGAAACAAGTTTGAAAAAAGGTAACCTGGAGGACCATGTGTGTACTATTTTCCAAAGTAAATTTTTTTTTTGCGTATAAATGGAGATTTTCCTTTTGCTAATAGTAGATTGGGTTCTATTAGAGTCCAGCTACAATAGCCAAAATCTGCTCCAGCTAGTTTAAGCCCAAAAATATTTAATATGGGGAATTAGTTATTATAAAATTATTGGAAGTACTGGAGAAGAAGATTCTATGTTGGGTGTCCAGGAATAATTCACAGAACAAGACTGCTGAAATCACATATCAGGAGAGCTGCTACCTCTGCTGCAATTATGAATGTGGAAAATCAGGAGGCAATCATGGGGATCTGTGTTCAGGAACCCACTGCCGTAGCAGTGATCCAGTGATCACATTATCGCTGCCACCACAAATGTGTCTTAGTATTCATAAGGGGCAAGACATCATAATGCTTCTGTAAACACAGCTGGCATCTTTATAATCTTGCTACATAGAAGAAACAATGAAAACAGCAACCATGTTTTCCTTTTTAATTTTACCTTTCAAATCTCCTGCAAGTGCGTATTATTAATGGAATTTAATTTCACATTCAAAAGTTTAACTTCAAGGGAGTCTTGGAAAAGTAATTTTTAGCTTTTTAGCCTCTAAAGTACAGGGAGGTATAAATGAAAAAAATGTGAAAATGGATGCTGAGCGTGCATTCACAGTAGCAAACATAATCATGCCCTTTGGTTTCTCAATGTACATAAGTATTACCACATAAAGAGAAATAACACAATCCCACACATAATACAACTTATTCATTGTACAAGTGAAAAA
>NW_007734098.1:67027-83435 GCF_000696425.1 Galeopterus variegatus | reverse complement strand
CATAAAGAGAAATAACACAATCCCACACATAATACAACTTATTCATTGTACAAGTGAAAAAGTACTTAACTTCTCACCCAAAGGAAAACCCTGTCCCACTAATTGTAAATGCATCTATCTGAATGATGACGTTTGTTTTCCTTTTTGTTCAATCACAATCCTACCTTGATATTCTGTAAACTAAGGAATAATTACAAATTTATACATGTGACAGAAAAAAGCAGAAAAACGGTAAAGAAAAATTTAAATAAGTTAATGTACATAAATATACATAAAAAGAGCAAAAGTTAGCTTAATAAAGTCTATTTCTGCAGCTAGTCACAAAACCTTAATTTATAGAACTTCTTCCCTGCACTATACTTTAAATAATCTATTTTCTCTCAACCAGCACTTCATCTAGTTGAATTCTTCAGTGAATGAAGGGTGACTCAGCCCTTCACTCTTGAGGGGATATGGCTATTCCTGCAGGCTTACAATCAGTTTTACTATTAGATATAGAAAAGTGTTAGGGGCACCCCCAAATAATCTCTTGCATATGGATACAGACTTCCTTGTCCCATTATCTATCCTATTTTTTCTTGTTGATTCAGACCAAACACTTCAGTGAGTATAGTGACCTACTTTTTTTTGCCTGTTGGTTCAGTGGCAAGAGAAAATGAAAATGGCATTCTCAACATCCAGTTCATTTTCACCTTTCCCTTGGTGGAAGCATTCTTTCTTTAATATCTCTAAACCATCAGAGCTCAAAGCTGCAGTGATGGAAAGCAAAAATTTTGCAAGTGGGTCTTTATGTATAATAATGAGAGCAACCACAAACATAGTTCTACCTCTTTGTTCCCAAATTCATTCATTCTGGGTAAGGACAAAAATGGCATCATATATATTCACAGGTTCAGAGCATATTCCACATCGTATAGGCATCACATAGTCCACCACCAAGCTTACAGGTTGTCATTGCCAGCTGGTGCCACAATTAAGTCTTCAATAGGCGAATTCCACAATTTTTTGAGTATAGCTGCTTCCAAATGATGGGGTACATGGAAAAAATAGTGAATACTATGGGTATCAACCCACTACTTTACTTTCTTTTTCTTTATAATGACATCTTTGATTACATTGAAAGGATATAATGGTGATGAATATGGCAAAAAGTAAGACCATGGATGTTGAACTTATAGCTGCAGGTCAGACAGGAAAAGCAAACTCTTTCATTCTTTCCCAGTGAGGAGTAATTTCTATTCTCCTCTCTCTGGGGAATAGGTCCAAAGTTGTTAATCAATAGGAAGTGGTGTCATATTGAAGGTTTAGGTTGATTTCTGTTCTTGGAGAATGGGTAACCACTTATTTTCAGAACAACTTTGGGGACGATAACTCTCACGGTTGAGGATAACATCAAGCCCTGCCACCATGGCTAATTTGTTCATGGGTACTTTGAATAAGCCCTGGAGTAGTTATGGGACAAAGCTGACTGAGAGAAAGTTCTGATAAATTCTTACCAAAGGGCATATGCTCCTTTGCAGTGGGTGTCCTTGGATGACAATTGATGAGGAACACAAATCTTCTCAAATTCTGGGCCAATTCTGAGATGTTCATCCTCATTTCTTCTTCTGAAATGTCTTCATTCTTTCATTCAACAAATATTTTTTTGAGAGTTATGTGATGTGCTAAGCTACTGTTAGCACGTGGTATACAGTAGTGAGCAAAATCCTGATCTTGTGGTACTTAAATCATCATCGCTTCAATCTTGTTCCTTCTAGTCCTTAATCATCCAGGTGAACTGTTAGCTACTGGCCAAAAATCAATATAGATCTGTACTTCTGGTCGTATCTCCTAGCAGGTAAAGTGAACAACTTGATATGAGACTCAGATTTCTGTTCACTAGAGAATTGCCCTTTTGTATTCCTCGGTGGGCCTTTAGTGCTTTCAGTGTGTACTTAATGTCCATGTGCAGTAACTGGCTGATTAGCTCAGTGGATAAGAGCCCAGTGTTGATTTGAGATCAAGGTGGAACTCTGTGGTTTCCTAGGGGGCAGTATCACATATTTTTGCCATTGATCACAAAGGGAATCATAAGACTATGTGAATAAATTAGCACATACTCATCAGTACTCACAAATGCATGCACCCCAGTGGTCACTTCATACTGATGACAGAATTGTTACTTCATCTTTCTATATAAAGTGAAAGTGGAAAGAGTACTAAACTGAGTCAGAAGCTTTAGCTTACCGCCTTGATCTCACCATAGCCTTGCTAAGAAAATCACCTAATACATGATACTTTGTTTCTTCTTCTATAAAGTAAAAATTGTAACATTTGATCTAACTATTTCCTAGGATCATTGTGAGGTTAAGATATAAACATGCTATGAAATGTGTTACATATATATAAAAAATATATATGTCCACTTTATAACAAAGATGTTTATTAAAATATTATTGCCTAAATATCTAATAATGGGGACAATTAAATAAATATAAGTGGATAATTATATTATTAAGAAAACATTTAATAACTTGGGAAATTTTAAATTAAATAATGTTGTATGAAAATCTGTCCAATAAAAGTGAATTATGAACCAAACTATGAACAGAAGAAAAGTGAAAAAAAATTAACAATGGTCTTTGAAGAACTCTTGGGTTGAAGAGTTATGGTGATGTTTGCTTTCCTCTTTTTTTTCTGAGAGATAGATAGATGATAGAGACAACTAGCAAGTTGAATTTCATAGTCAGAGAAAAGTCATTTAAAATAGCATTTCAGTGTGATTTGATCCTTTAGGAAAGTGAATTATGAACCAAACTATGAACAGAAGAAAAGTGAAAAAAAATTAACAATGGTCTTTCAAGAACTCTTGGGTTGAAGAGTTATGGTGATGTTTGCTTTCCTCTTTTTTTTCTGAGAGATAGATAGATGATAGAGACAACTAGCAAGCTGAATTTCATAGTCAGAGAAAAGTCATTTAAAATAGCATTTCAGTGTGATTTGATCCTTTAGCAGAGGCAACACATTGATGAATACACTGTACAAGTATATCTACAGTTCACAAAAAAGTACGAAAATCTATACATTTGAGCTTATTTTCCCTCTATGTTTAGAGAGTAGATTCCCTTAATCATTAATTGCAGAGGATAGAAAAAAAGAGTAAAAACAAGCTTTTCCCCCCTTTTTCATTCTATAGAGTTGTGTCTTAAGTTGCCAAGCAACAACTCAAATGAGATCAGTGTTACTATATTTTCCATTTTACAGATGAGAAAATTGAGGCACAGAGATTAAATAATTCATGCAGGTCCAAATCAAGATCACACAGCTAGTAAGTTGCATAGATAGAATTTGAACTGAGGCGGTCTGGCAATGTAGTCTGAGCTTTTCACTGTTATGCTGTAGGGCATGTTGCCTTTCTTCCTATCTCTAACCTCCATTTATTATTTATCTCTAATTAATAAAACACAGTTCTTGCCCTGTAGGAGTTTTATTAATATAAGCAGATAAACAAAAGCAGATAGATTCAAATGCAGCAGGATAAGTAAATGTAGGTATGGATGGAGTCATGAGGACTTAAGAGGAAGATGCTACCTCTACTGGGCAGAAAGCGGAGGCATTAGGTAAGTCTTCACAGAGTAGGAGACAAGTGAAGTGATCTGGCTACTGGAGGAAGAGATGAAGTTGGTTAGGCAGAAAAGCTGAGGGCTAGCTGGGCAAAGTACTCTATTAACCATTTGATGAAATGGCCTGTGTCTTAGCTTTATATCCTCTGTACTGGGCACGGAGGCCATCACATGGTGAGTGAGCATGCAAATGACTCTCACATCTGTTGGCAAGACAAGAGATGGTAACCAAGGCATCGGGAGGCTGCTGGGAGTGGAGCAGGACGATATTCCCTCCTGTGGTCAAGAGATGCTGCTGATGATATATGAGCTCTATCTCCTCCCTGGATCGTCTTGTTCTTAAAAGGCGAATAGAACATGCTGTGTCAGTTTGTAAAATCTCTCAATTGTTTTGGCTTTCTAATTTTGAGCTAACGTGAAGTCTTTCACTTACTCTTGGAAAAATATAATTTCCTATTTAGTCTTTTTAAAAGGAATAATTAGTAAGCTTTACAAAAGCAAATTTTGTCAGGCATGGAAAAATAATAATAAGTAAAGCACAATTTTGATGAACCAAGAACAAAGAAACCCAAAAGATGTAGAATATAATCTCTTATACTACAAATTGACTTAATATGCAGAGGTAAGGCATTTAGCACAATTTGCTTGGAGTTTTATTGAATCCATGTTTTAAACTGGAAGCTTAGTCAGAATCAACACTAAGAATGGATATGTCTATCATAGATTTGTATTGCATCCAATGAAAATAGGAATTACTTTCTATACTTACTGATTACCCCCTTAGAATGTGAGAAGCTACATTTACAGTAACTAGAGGAAGACATAGAGATATGTTTGTTGGATATACCAAGGTTTGTGAAAGGCAAAAATACTGTTTATGGCTTCTCCACTTACATTATGTTGTCAATAGAAATATGCAAACTTGCAAATCCCACATCTGAACTTGATTCTTAGTAATTCATATCTTTATATGTTAATGGCACAGTAGTGCTAAGGATTTGTTAGTTCAAAAACATGTGTTTCATTATGTTTCACTCTCAATACCCTTGGACAGAGTTGACTTATGTTAGTGAGGTTTTGGAAACAAGATTATCACGGTGCCTTAGAAAGTGTTCTCAGAGTACTGGCTGAACCACTGCAATCCTGTCTTGAGAGCTTGTCACAAAATTATTAAAGTGATTGCTGTAAATTATTGGGGACTGTCATAGAGAATGTGGTATATTGGAATGTTGGAACAAAACTAAAAGTAAAACAACTGTCAAGGTTTCTAAGGAAGCACTGAGGTAGATGGTTTTTCCTGGCTCCAAATGAAAGGATTTGAAGATTGGGAGAATTCCTTACAAAAGACATGTGGAACAGTTGTGGTAACTTGTCCTAAGGAAATAATTAAAGAGAGAGAGAGAGCACTATTTTCATGTAAATGTTTCTTGAAGCTTTATTTATATCAGCAAAAATATAATACTCTTTTTCCTGATTAAATCTTGACTAAGTTCATAACTCACTCTCCGTTCTATATGACCTGTATCTGAATGTCCCCTGAACACCTAACAGCCCAGCTAATGATGTCCAAGACTGAATAATTATTAGTAAATTTACCCTTTCTCTCTGCCCTCTGAACTAGTCTTTATGTATTTTTTATTCTAGGATAGTCAGTTCACCATTCTCCTGGGACTTTTGTTTGAATTCCTGGAATCGTTGATCCCATCGGTCATTTGTCACATGCACTCAGATTTCCCTCACAATGCTGACTGTCTTCCCTTCATTCCAGTGATGCTCTAACTTACTCCCTCCCCACCTATTTTTCACCCTTTTACAACAGCTTCCCAACCTGCCTTCCTTCCTTGAGGATCCTGGCCCTTCCTGCTTCTGCTTCCCCAACCCCAACCCCAGCTATCCTCCTCATGTTAGCGCAAGTTCTTAAATCCCTTACTACGCTAATATTACATTCTATGTGTCTGCAAAATAAACTCCAAACTCCTTAGCACTGAGGTCTTGAAAAGCATCCCAACGAGTTCTTCCATCCTCTGTTCCCCAGCCCAGACCTCATCCACCCTTTCAGCTCTGTGGTTCTCAATGTGTCCAGACCCTGCACCCACCGACTGTGTCTGACACTCCAGCCCCAGCCCCACAGCATATCCTTAAAGGCTCATCTTTTTCTTGTTCTTCTTTTCCTTTTCTTATATCACCCCACCCACTGTTTTCTCTTATGTATACCAGTATTATAACAGTGCATTTTGTTCCAAACTACAGCTGATTAATTGCTCACATATCTCCATCTTCCTTAGTTGATTATAAACTCATGGAGGCAGTGATCTTAAGGTTTTTTATCTGTGACTTTATTCTTAAAACTCATAAGGTTAATAATATCAGTTTTCTGCTTATAATCGTTCTCAAATTATATTTGTTGTATTGTTAAAAAGTATTTATTAACTAATATCTAATTGAGATATTAAAATACAGCTTTATACAACCAATGTAAACTAAGAAGTTCAAATTTAAGGTTCCCATTTATACTTAAATAAGTCAGTTAAGGGTGATGGGAGGGTGTCAACATTTGTTATGGACAAGTTATGTGGTCTAGTGTTGATCCACTGGATGGATTCAGTTGCTGATTCAAATGCATGAACTGTGGGTTTACTATGCCCCAGGCTCTTTGTCCAGGGCTAGGGATAGAAAGATGAATAAAATACAGCTCCAACCTCAATGATCTCACCGTAGAGTTCAGAAAAGGACAGTGAAAATACCCATCCTAGTATTGCACAACAAGTCACATAATAGAGGAAGGCAGAGGGTACCTGGGACATACAGCAGTGGTAGAGCAGTAAGGGAAAGCTTGTTCATGGGAAACTGCTTATTCCAGGTACAGACAATGGACAGAGCATCAGAAGAAGACATCAGTATTTGTATTTTATAAGGAGTTAAATATGGCTTGAGGAAAGAGAGAGATAGTGTTGGTGGAAGTTGAGGGAGATTGACAGAGAAGGAAGAAGCTTTAAAGAGAAACTAGGACTGGACAACAGAGTCATGGAGCGCATTGTATTGATCTAAGAGATTGAATTTTGTTCGGAAGAAAATGGGAAGGCACTGAAAGTTCTGAGTAGGTAAATGACATCATGAGAATGTTTAGAAAGTACATTCTAGGAACTTTACATGTATTATCTCATTGAATCCTCTCCTTACCAAGTGGGTGGCATTTATCCGATTACAGGGGAGGAAAGTGAGCCACCTTTTCTTTCTCTTCCTTTTAGAGCTAACTATCCTTTATCATTTACCTCTTTGCTTTTATATCACTCCTCAAATAGGGTTTCTCTGACAATTCTGTCTGAATTTCTTTTTCTGTGGGGAAAGATAGAATGAGGATTGCTAGAAGAAAAAAGGGGATAGGATTTTAAATAGGTTGGCCAGGGTAGGCCTCATTGAGAAGCTGACACTTGAGCAAACTTTAAAGATGATTAGAAAATTCCTCATGAAAATATCTTAGGCAAGGGCATCCCAGGCAGTGGTATCAGCCAGTGCAAAGGCCCTGAGGCAGGATCATGTTTGGCTTGTTTGAAGTAAAACAAAAAGAATTAAGCTGGAGTTCATTTCATTTGCCCTTAAAGAATACCTGTAGAGGCTTGATCAGCAATAAATATACTTTGAAAAAATAGATGATTAAATGAAGGAAGGTCATATGCCAGGTTCTGGACTGGTTTGCTTAATACCAAATCCTTTCCATTATATCACCCTGACTGTCGAAAACTACTTCCTAGATGCTGAGGTCATTTAAACAGTGTTGATTAGATTCCCTATGAAAGGGGTGAAGGAAGGTCCTATGCCAGGTTCTGGACTGGTTTGCTTAATACCAAATCCTTTCCATTATATCACCCTGACTGTCAAAAACTACTTCCTAGATGCTGAGGTCATTTAAACAGTGTTGATTAGATTCCCTATGAAAGGGGATCCATTAAGGATTCTGTACAAACCCATGAACAGTTTATTAAGCACAGATGTGTGTGCCTTCTCTGCAGACAAATACCCTTTCATATGACTTTACGAGAAGCAACAGTGACACACAGTGGTTGACTGAGTGAATCAGACATGTTCTCCCTCCACATATCCCAGGAGGTATAGCAGATATTTCTCAGACTTTCTTTCTTTGGAAAGTTGGTTGTCTTGTTAATTCAGGCAGGTATTAACTACCCAATATATTCAGCATAGCCTTGGTTGTAAGCTGTCAGGCTGTGACACAACATCACATAACGTGACGTTACATGATACATAATGCCTGAATTAAAAAAAAAAATCCCAGACACTTCTTTCATGAACTAGTAGGTAGGTAATCTGAATATTTGGGGTAATTGGCTGTAGGAAGAGAGAGGCATCATTATCTCAGGCTCCCTAGTGAGCGTTAATTAGCCATATTGCTTCATTGTGTGACAAAGAGAAGCTGCTAGTAGTGCTAAATCTATAATGACACACTGGCTTTAGGAGCACAGGTATTTTAAACTACCTTGACTGACTGACATGTAGGGAATTCTATTCAGAACCTAACCGTGAATGCAGGCAGTTGGAACTGTCTGTCCTTAGAGGTGCAGGAGTTTGTTGTTGTGACTCTGAGAGGTTTCCTTTCCTTTGTCTCACTCCCCTCCTTCAATCCCAATAGTCCTCCAACTGGGGAAAATCGTCAGTATTCGAGACAGCAGCCTGTGTTCTACCTAGGCTTTAAGAACAATACATCTACGTTTTTGAAGCATCAGGTTCTGCAGACAGAGACTCAACAGCTCTGAATAGTCAAGGATGGGCCATGACAGCTACAAAGAGCTTTCTGAGGCCTGCAAACCCCTTTAATCCTTTGTTTGCAGGAAGGCTACTTGCAGAGCAGGAAAGTTCTGAAAGGCTGAGTTTTCTGAAACCATCATTCAACAACATTTTTATCTTTTATTGGATAATAATAATAGTAACAGAAATAGTAGGCTGGGCAGCAACGGATAAAATATCAGCATACTGGTTCTGCTCTCTTAACTTGGGTAAGAGATAAATTGTCCTGCACATAAGAAAGTGATGCTGCTTGGCTTCCACATGTACAAGATGCTTTATGATTTTTTATGTTTTTATCCCAGTTGGGACAGTGGATTTTCCCCGAGCTTCCACATCCTCTCGTGGTTCTGCTCTCTTAACTTGGGTAAGAGATAAATTGTCCTGCACATAAGAAAGTGATGCTGCTTGGCTTCCACATGTACAAGATGCTTTACGATTTTTTATGTTTTTATCCCAGTTGGGACAGTGGATTTTCCCCGAGCTTCCACATCCTCTCACCAATGTCCTTGGAGAACAAACATGCATACTTAGAAGACAGATGGCCAGGGCTGTGGGCCAGAGAAAAACTGAGGGCTTACATTTGCTATAATAGCCCAGAGAACACTAGGAACTGGAACTCAAGATGCTAAAATCCATGCTTTCCAATGGAGGTCCTGAGATGCTGAGCTAAAAACACCATTTATTTGTAATTTCTGGAAGGCCTCTAAATGACTTCCTTCATCTTTAATTAAACGTGATCTTCTTTCAGTGAGTTGTAAGAGTCTATCTGTGATCCATGGATCCAAAAACTGAGCTGAGAATGTAACTGACACTGGCATTATCTGGCATTGGTACAATGTGGGTGGGGGAAGAGAAGATGAATAAGCTCAAGAGAAAGCAAGAGTTATATAGCATCACACAAAGACGGGAAACTAAGGATTGACTTCTTCCCCCGAACATGTCTTTAGTAGAGGCAGCACTAGCACTTTCGCTGTTCTTTCTATTTTTTCTCTGCTTAAAATACTGATAAAAAAATAGCATTTATACAATCTCTCATGAATTAATAAATGTGTTCACATATGTTATTAGCTCCCTTGCTTCTAATTTCATCAACATAAAATATTTATTGATTCCCCTATCGCATGACAAATCATTTTCTTAGCATTTTCCCACTCTTCATCAGGCCAGAATCATGCTTCTCCCCTTTGCATTAGCTCAATTCAATGTTTTCCTGGATCAAAACAACAATAAATTCAAAATGAAGTAAGATGTTCTTATCTGCTATTACCTCTTCAATAGCTTATAAATCTCAGAACTCTGACAGTAATTTTTGTGTGTGTGCAAAAAAGAGGATAAGAAAGAAGAAAGGAGATGTCATGGGGAAGTGAGGATTCCCATCCAGATGATGACATTTAAGGCCTGGTTTTGTCTAAGTGAAAGACATTCCTGCAGTGGCCTTGTGCTTTCTTCTTCTGTGGCTAGTGTTGCAAAACCAGCAAGAACTCTGCAAGGTGGCACAATAGAACTTTCTAGTTATATTTTTTTAGGTCCCAAGGATTATAGTTTTCTTGATATGTGAAAGTTAAAAATTCCACATACTCCATTTAACAAAGAATTACTGGCATGAAATTGCATGGCCATGTTACAGTAACAGAACATTTTGACTGGTTGCTGCAGGCAGAATTTCCTGTGGCTTGTCAGGATTCCTTTTAAGGGTTCATCTTGAAGATGTAGGTACAAATGATATTAATTGCACTCTTAAGGAATCCTCTTCTATACAGTCCTTGAATTCTTCCCAATGAATAGGTAAACCTCAAAACAATGTCAGCCACAAGTTAGTGATTATGCCTATTTTTATTTTTAGGGAAATGAGTCTTATTTTGAATAGTGAAAGTAGAAATGGATTATTTATAACTGTATTAGTCAGGGTTCTCCAGAGAGGCAGAATCAATAGGACATGTTATAATTATATCAGAGGAATTTATTAGGGGAATTAGCTCACGTGGCTATGAAGAAAAGTCCCACGATAGGCCGTCTATAAACTGGATGCCGGTAGCGTGGCTCAGTCCAAGCCCAAAGGCCTCAAAACCAAGGAAGCTGATGGTGTCCTTGGTGTAAGTTCTGGAACCCAAAAGCTGAAGAGTCTCCAGCTCTGATGTCCATGGACAAGAGAGAAGAGTGTATCTCAGCTCCAGCGGATCAAGAGAGAGCTTCAACTCTTTCCTCTGTCTGTTGTTCTCTTCGGACCCCCAGCATATTGGATGGTTCCCACCCACACCGGATCAAGAGAGAGCTTCACCTCTTTCCTCTGTCTGTTGTTCTCTTCGGACCCCCAGCATATTGGATGGTTCCCACCCACACTGAAGGGGGGTCTTTCACACCCAGGCCACTCAGAGTCTCATTCTAATCTCTGCTGGAAACACCCTCATGGACACACCTGAAAAGATAGCTTTACCAGATTTCTCAGCAGTCCTTCATCTAACCAAGTTGACATCTAGAATTAACCTTCACAATGACTACTCTTGTATTTTAAACATGAAGGGAATGTAAAAATAATCTAGACTTTTCCCAGTGGGAAAACCTGAAGCCCTGACAGACCAAACAAGACTTGCTCAAACTAGTTATAGAACTAGTTTGGTTTCCATGGGCCATAATAATCATATACATTGTATATTGACAAAATAAAAATTTAACGGAAAAAAAAAAAAGAACTAGTTTGGTATGAAATAAAAGTGGATCCTAGTACTTACTATCAAATACTTTTCCTGATATGGCAATTTAGTCATTCTACAGATGGTGGGGAGGGAGAAAGGGGATATGGGAAGTGATAGATCAGGCATAGGGCATAAAGAAATATCACGATTTGTAAGAGTGAATATGCTAGTAATACATAAAAATTAAAACAAAAATAAAGTTTTTTACTTTTTAGTCAACTTGCAAAAGAAGAAAAAATTCTTTATAAACTCTTATTGGCCAGAGAAATTGCGGGTGAAACAAAACATTCTAAGATGACTATGCTTTCTTCTTGCTGGCACATCTTTGAACAAGGTGTTGGAGTTTCCCAACCTTCAAACACCGTGGGCTCACATCTCTGTGAGACACACGCCCTCTCCACCACGTGTGGACTACTCTGGGTTGGCCTTTTACCTCCTCGGCCTCCTAGAGGTCTTGATCCTGAGTCTGACTCTTGGCCTGGCATTACACCTGTGGTCTCTCTGGCTTCAATCCCTGAAGCTGGGCTAGAAATAGACTCACTTTTAAGAATAAAGAAAGAGAGCAAATTTTGTTAAAATATTTTTGCCATAGTATTTACCTAGATTTGAGATTTTTATAGTGAATTAATATTTTAAATCAGGGAAGAGAATGGAAAGATTAGAAAGAGAGAATAGATAGAAAAGATAGAAGGAACAGGAAACAGAAACAGATTGTCAGAAATACCATGTTGGCAAATCTCAAATAATGTTGATTGATCAAATAAAATAATTAAATCAGAGGCCGGTGAACTCACCTTATATGGCACTTGGCAATTTATAAAGTTCTTTCACATACATTATATTATTTGATCCCCACAATACCTCCATAGGGAAGAAATAATTATAAGTAGTTTATTAACAAGAAAACTAAGATTCAAATATGTTTAGCGACTTGCCCACATTCACACAGCTTGTAAGTGGCAGAGACAGAACCCAAACCACAAGTCTGGTGGCTGCACATCACATGCTCTTCTAACTATACCACCCTACTGTACAGTTGTTACAGAAGACTCAAATGCATTAGGGAACTCAGCTGGTTGGAGCTTTGTGGCCATTATGGCAGAAGTCATAGGTTTGATTTCTATATATCCTGGTAGTTCTTTAGAGTAAAAGCCACAGTCAGTTATAGCTCAGTTGAATGCTCCTTAGTCTTGCACAGAACAAGGTATCTGTGCATATGACGCAAACCCATCACCTTTACTAAAGCAAAAACGTACAATCGCCATCTAACTGGAAGAGGACTAAACCATCTTTGTGTATGAAGGATAGTATGTGATTATTACTATCTGTCAGGATATTGAGTATTGCTTCAAAGTTTGGATTTGCAAAGCCAGCATTATACCCTAAATTCCTACAATTTAAGTCCCTGCCATCAGGTAAATGGAAGCGTTTTGAGATATGCTTGTAGATATCATCCATAGCATAGAGATTTATATTCTCCAGAATAAGAATATTTTAAAGTTCCCATCGATGTTAGTATATTCTTTTTTTTTTCCTTTTTGTCTTTTTCCGTGACTGGTAATGGGATCGCAACCCTCAGTGTTGTGCCCGCACCACTCTCAACCAGTGAGCGGACCGGTCTCTATATGGGATCCGAACCCTCGGCGGGAGCGCCGCCGCACTCCCAAGCGCCGTACTACCGAGTGCACCACTGGGCCGGCCAGTATATTCTTGACATGAATATCATTAGGCTTAATGTATATAATGAGGCCATCAACTTGAACAGATTGGGTAGAAGAAACACCATGATCTTTAAAAAAAAAAAAAAAAGATTTCTCTCCGGAATTGTGCCCTGGAATCTTCAGACTTGACTAGTTTATTTCAAGAGAGGCTTTTGAGGGAAAAAATCTCATTTGCTTGGCAGCATATCATTCCTGGGGGAGCTCATGTTTATATTTTGCTGAATTATACAACTCCGCAGCAGTTATTGGAGAGCTAAAGATATATTAATATTGAACTGTACTTAACCACATGTTGATAATAGGCCCATTTTGTGTCTTGGCTTGTGGAAAAGAATGTGAAAATGCCTTATTCTGTGTTATTTTTTCCTTTTGACAGTACTGATACACTGCCGCAGGCAGTATAAAAATAATAGCATGAGGTTAACTGACAATTGCAGGTGTATTTACACTGATATTCTGATATTAGCATGTTGCTAAAAAATACTACTGGAGGTGATACAGTATGCATTCAAATACATTTTCTTTGTTAGAGAGGAAAAGCTGGTAGGAAAGACAAAGTTGTTTCTTTCACATGATCAATAGAAATATTTGTGGCCATTTTAATAATCTGCCAGGATGAACTGATTTTTTTCAAAACCTGTGCTCTGGATCGAGAGAAAGATAATCCACTGAGAAAGATGTCATCAAATGTTCCTCCCTTCACACACACACCCACACACCTGGACGTGTGCATATGCACGCTATGTGCACAAACACACATAGAATTGTGATTTAGAAACCTAAATCTGGGAGATGGTTAGAAGCTTATTGTCTCTGTGACATTTCATCTGTCTTTAATATCAATATTGGTTACTTTTCTGGAAGATAATCTGGTTTGCCTCTGGATTTTTATCTGTTTCTAGGCATCATTTTTTATTTTTTTTTATTTAAACATATTGATTGTGCATATTTTTGGGTACAGAGTTAAATTTCAACTTCAATACAGGTATACAATGTATGATGATCAAATCAGAGTAATTAGCATAGTCATCATTATCAAGCTTAATCATTTCTTTGTGATGATGACATTTGATCTCCTTTATTCTAGCCATTTGATAACATGAAGTAAATTATTGTTAATTATAGATGCCTGGCTTGACTGTACACCAATAGAACTTATTTTTTCTATCTAGCTGTTTCGTGTCCATTAACCATCCTCTAACTATCCCCTATCCCTCTTTCCCACCTCTAGTAATCACAGTTCTGCTCTCTGCTTCTGAAAGTTCAGCTTATATAGTACTGTTTATTTATTTAGTTCCCACTTGTGAGTGAGAACATGCGGTATTTCTCTTTCTGTGCCTGGCTTATTTCACTTAACAGCTCATCCATGCTGCTGTAAATGGCAGAATTTCATTCCTTTTTATGGCTGAATAGTATTCCATTGTGTACATATATCACATTTTCTTTATCCAATTGTCCATTGATGGACATTTAGGTTGATTCTGTATCTTGGCTATTGTGAACAGAGCTGTGATAAACATGGGAGTGCAGGTATCCCTTCAACATGTTCATTTCCATTCCTTTGGATATTTACCCAGTAGTGGGATTGCTGGATCATATGCCAGTTCTATCTTAGTTGTTTGAGAAACCTCCATACTGTTTTCCACAATGGCTGAACTAATTTATAGTCCCACCAACAGTGTATAAGCATTCCCCTTTCTCCACATTAGTCATCTTTTTTTTAAATTCAAAACTATTATTGATTGGTGTGCTAGATTTTCTCACCCTCCAGATCCATTTTCTGCCCCATCCTTCTCCTTATTGACTGTGTTAAAAGGCTGTCTTGCTTCTACTTGGATTCAACCAATGGGAGCTACCAGCAAGATACTGGAGTGACTTTGAGATGTATATTTCCCCAGTAACCTCGCTCCTTATGGCTCTCCATCTGTCCCTCTCACAGAGACCGCTTCTCTCAGGAGCTCTGTCCTACCACTGCAGTTCTCATCAGGCTTCAGGTAGGCCTCCCACCCCCTGCCCACTGCACAAGGTGAGCTAATGGCTTCCTGCTGTTTCCAGGCCCGAGTACTCTGCCATCCCTGCTGTTTCTTGTAACCCTGATTACATCCTTGTAAATAATTCTCTTATTGAACCTCTTCAGTTACCCTGTTTGTGTGTGATTTCTGTTTCTCATGAAAACCCTGAACTGAAAAAGATGCTGTGTTCAGGAACTGTGATAGCCACTGGTTTATAGAGGTTAATAAAGCCTAGTCCTCCCCTCAAGGAACAGATCACAGTAAGACCGACAAAGCTGAACTGAAAAAGATGCTGTGTTCAGGAACTGTGATAGCCACTGGGTTATAGAGGTTAATAAAGCCTAGTCCTCCCCTCAAGGAACAGATCACAGTAAGACCGACAAAGGTTACCTACGTCAAGTTGGGAGTGGTGCTAAGGGAAAGTTTTTTTGAAGAGATGATACTTGACGTAAAACTTTATATTACTGAAAAATTTAAATATATAAAAGTGCAAAGAATATTATAATAAGCCCCTATTTAACCATCACTGAGTTTCAACCGTCATCAACTCCATCAACGCAAGGCTAATTTTATTTACCTTACCTACTTCCCCACTCCCTCCCCAGGTTTATTTTGAAATTATTTCTGGACAACATATAATTTCATCAATATCTCTGAACTGTGAGCACAATATTACTGTCTTCCAAAAAATCAATAAACAAACTTCAATGTAATTGACTAGTCAGTGTTCAAAATCATCTAATTGTATTATAAACATTGTTTTTTCAGTTTATTTAGTTGAATTTGCATCAGATGAAGTCCATATATTATTATAGTTGGTCTCTCCTAATCTGTTGGTTCTTTCCCTATATACAGTTTTTCGCTTAGAATTTCTTTGTTGTTAGATTATTTATCCTATAGAATTTCCCTCAGTCTGGATTTTCTTTGTTGCATTCCTGTGTTGTTGCTTAAAATTGTCCTTTCTATTTTCTATAACTCGACTGTTAGAACCAAAGCTTAATCTGACTCGGGTGCAATTTTGGTTTTGGTGGAGGGGCAAGATCACTTCATAGGTTGGTAGTACATACTTCTGTCAGGAGGGGAGGGATACAATGTCTACTTGCTTCTCATTTTTTGCTGTTTAGAGTCATTGGTAATCATTGCCCAAGGCCAGTGGTTTTCAGTCCTCAGTGTGTATCAACATCACTTGGAGGACTTATTAAACCCAGATTGCTGGGCCCTGCCCCAGACTTTCTAATACAATAGGTCTAAGGTAAGACAGGAAATTTGCATTTCTAACAAGAAGTACCCAGGTGATGCTAGTGCTGCTGGCCCAACGACCATGTGATCACATGTTGAGAGCTGCTCCAGTTAACTCATTAATTCATTAAATCTCATCTAGAATATTTGCCATCCCAGACCCAGACCTGTAATCGAAGATTTCTCCAAGGATCCCTGGTTCTGTTTAGTGATGTATTCTATTTGGAGCCTGCATTCTGAGAGCTTAAAGGCACTCATTTCAGCTGGCCTGGTCATTGTTTGTAGACATTTTAAAGGATAGAGTTAGAAAACATATTTTTAAAAGAAAAAATAAATCATGA
>NW_007734098.1:63463-66103 GCF_000696425.1 Galeopterus variegatus | reverse complement strand
TAATTTTAGTATGTTGTTTGTTTTTGTTCTATTTTAAATCCTTAGGACATATCCACTCAAGGATGTATAATCAAATTACTGTGTTTAAAAGTCACTTGAACTAGTTCCTTTCTGTGTAGTTATGCCCCCACTGTTTACTCAGGTCATTTTTATATTTTTATTTTTAGAGATTTTGATTTATAAATTAAGCTGTTTTTGTAATTATGTAAAATATCTACATGATTCCAAAATCAAATTTGTGAAGCAAGGTCTCATCAAAGAAGCCTTTTATCTCTGATTACCTCACTTGAATTCTTCTCTTTCCCCACAAGTAAATTTAAAAGTTTTAAAAATATCTCCTGGCATTTAGGAAGGTTTGTATATTTGTTTTAATGATTACCTTTGCGTAATATTCACCTCCCTTTCCACCTTTTTGGCTACTGACTATTGTGTTTTACTATGAGCACTAATGAAATTGACCAGCGACCTTTTTCTCTTTCTTCCCTCTCATCCAGCATTTCTTGACGTAATGTCCCTGCAGACCCAATGAATACCTATTAAGCAGTAAGCTTATTGTACTTCTCTGCTTTTTATACTTGTACTACAAGTATATCTACTAACAATACCTACCTGGTTAGAGTGCATAGTCATTTCATTCTTATAGCCATCACCCTTCGTTCTATAGAAAAATATATTTAATGCTACCTCTTCTCCTTATGTCAACGTCTCCCAAATCATTTTTCTTGTCTGAAGATTATTCTCTAATAAACTCTTCAGGAAGGGTTTAAGGGAATAATGTTTTTTGAATACCTGCATGCTCATAACACTGTAGCTTTTATACATAAAGTTTAGTTTGTATTCTTACTCATGTTTTCTTTTATTAACTTACGTATAACATATCATTATGTTCTGTCATGCAAATTTATCACTGAAAACTTTAACAACAATCTGATTCCCTTTCCCTTGATCTTTTTTATCTGGATATGCAATATATATATTTATATATATATATTATATATATAATTATTATACTATACTATTATATATATATAATTATTATAATATAATATAATATATATATATTCAAGTCCAATTATTTAGTAGATTATCTTAATGTTGGCCTTTGTAGATTGACTTCCTAATTATGTGGTAGGCCCTTTTAATATTTAGTTTCAAGTATTTTTATTATTTTAGATAAGTTTCCCTGAATTATAGATTTATTATTTATTCTGTTCATTGCTTTGGTTTTCTTCCCTTCAGAGACTACTATTATATTTATATTGGATCTTCTTTGCCCATTTTCTAGATTCATCACTTATTCTTGAATTCTTTTAAAGTAATCTTTCTTCATTCTGTGATCTATAAAAGTTATTTTCCATATTCCATTTCTCTTAAAGCACATTCTGTTGTGTTCATTTGCTTTTGTGTTTCTTCTTAACTTTGAAGATAATTATTTTTCCTTTTATTCTTGATCATTTTCTGAATTCTTTACCACTCTTTTGAAAGCTTCTCTCCAATCACCTCACTTATGAGTTTTCAAATTCTGTTATATGTTGCTCTTAATAGGTTCTATAATTTTCTTAATTAATTTTAGCTCATTTTGAAATATTAGTTCCTTCATTTGTCTTGAGGGCATATTTTCCTAGTATGCTTTTTTTATCTGAGTGATTTGTTTCACTCTTTATTCTTATTTTTGTGCTAATTTTATGTGGGATTCTGTAGTGATCCTTTGTTGCTGCTCATTGTTGAGTAAAATGCCTTCTCCTGTACTTTTGAAGACAGGATAGACCAGAATATCTACTTCTTTTGTTGCTTCCATGAAGAAAAAAATGGCATTAAGGTTTCTCAGATCTTTCTCCTCTGCTACTCTTCTCAGTTTCATCTTGATCTTGTCTTTTCTTTGCTCCTACAGTCCCTGTCCTGCTCTCTCAGGTTTATAATCCCAGCAGTTTCTCTCTAGTACTAAGCTTTGTTATGTAAGGGTTGTTTGGCTTGTCAGTTTTGAGAGTTTATAGGACCCAAACCCCCAAACCCTCTAAGACCATCAGATTATACTTTAGACCGCTTACTCTTGCCATCAAATTGGAACTTTCAAAATCCTCTCCCATCTTCTCCTGCTGTTCTCAGAGAGGCCCATTCTGCTTTCCAGTGAGTACCCGATAGTAAGTTGGCAGTTTCCAGTTCTCAGAGTTATCACTGGTCCCTTTGCCTATCCTTTGATTTCTCCCACACAGTTGATGCCATATGGGTCTTGTAGTTTTTGGTGATTTAGCTCTTTCCAATCATATTTTGGTTGTCTGGGTATATTTGTGACCTAGTTTTATTGCAAATGTAGTCCACAGAGTCTTCCCCCCCCCCATAGTTAGTCTGTATTCCTTAATGGGAAGATTCAGGGAACTGCCAGATCTTCCAGAATACTCTGCAGCTGACTCCTGGCAAGTTGGCTGGGGATATAGGACGAAGGTCTGGGAAGGAAAGAGCAGCAGAGGAAAGGGGGGGCTTCCAATTACAAATAGCATATGGGAAGGCATGAGGGTATAAAACACCATGATGCAATGGCAAAACTGTATTCTGGTTCAGCATGTCTTTAGTAAGAGGCTGGTGTGAGGTAATGGAACAAATTAACTACTGAGACAGATGGGGCTTGGCCACAAAGAGCCA
>NW_007734098.1:61247-62495 GCF_000696425.1 Galeopterus variegatus | reverse complement strand
GTAGACAGAAAATCTTCCCCCTCCCCGTATCAGGCAACTGTGGTAAATTGAGAAGTGATGAAGGACTAAAGCAAGGCAGTGGCAGATGCAACAGGGATGCCATTTCTTATGTTAAATCTACTGATAGGTAAAAGTTTGGATATAAAGAGATGGGTTTGGATGAGTGGGAGATAAGTCTTAGATTTCTGGATAATATATTGGTCCCTAAGATGCTAACCATTCAAGCTCTTGTGGCTCTTATTCACACCAGGTTGTTCTAATAATTCTCAAAATGGTGCTTTTGGAGATTCTTGTTTGTCTGATCATACCCTGAGAGCTCAGTGATATATAGGATTCAGTTACAAGACTTATTTCAAAACTTCTATAACAATAGCCAATAATTGTANTATATAGGATTCAGTTACAAGACTTATTTCAAAACTTCTATAACAATAGCCAATAATTGTATTAGTCTGTTTTCTGTCACTTATAACAGAATACCTGAAACTGGGTAACTTATAAAGAAATGAAATTTATTTCTTACAGTTTAGGAGGCTGGAAAGTCCAAGGACTGGGGGTATGTCTAGTGAGGACCTTCTCCTGGTGAGAACTCCACTGAGTCCTGTGGCAACCAGGGTATCATGTGGAGAGAATGGCAAGAACAAGAGAGTTAACATGCTCACTTGCTCTCCTTATAAAGCCATCAGGACCACTCCCTGGTAATCCATTAAACTATTAACCCATTACTCCGTGAATGAATTAATTTATCATGAGGGCACAGTCCTCGTGATCCAACCACTTCTTAAAGGCCCCACCTTTCAAATACTATAAAAGAATTTCCCACTCTCTTAATAGTGTTGGCAATGGGGATCAAGTTTCCAACACATGGACTTTTGGGGGACATTAAACCCATAGCAGTAAATTACAAAGTAGTGCAAAGAAGGCACTATATTATTTTTCCTTAACATGTGCCTGATTTGGCTATCTTCCTTTTGGAATCCGACTACAATATTTATCTTTATATTAATATTCCAGTTTTCTTCTTTGAGATGAGAGAATAAGATAGAAGCAGAAAGAGGATGGAGGTTGAGATGGATATTCTGGACTAGTTGTGATTTCACAGAAATCAGGGAATGAAAAGATGGGCACAGAAAAGTAACTGGAGTTTTATTCCTGTTTCTCCCAACCATTTCAAGCAAAATCGTATAGACTTGCTACTCAACGTGTGATCTTCAGCAGCAGCACAGACATCACCAGGGAGCTTGTTAG
>NW_007734098.1:57247-60176 GCF_000696425.1 Galeopterus variegatus | reverse complement strand
ACTCTACCTTAGCTCTCTTAGAATAAAAAAGTCTCTGTTATAACAAAGCATGCACTTAGTGGATATTCTATAGGAGATTGAAAGAGTTAATGGAAGGAGAGAGTATAATACAGCAGTTTAGGATGTGTGCTCTGTATGGAGTCAGTTCACTTGAATCCAGCATCTGGCTTCATAACTGTTACATGACTACAGAAGGATACTTAGTCTCTCCACAGATTGTTATTCTCACTTGTAAAAGTCAATTAAGAGTTCTTACCTCATAAGATTGTTGTGAGGACCAAATGAAACAATATGTGTAAAGTGGTTAGCACAATTCCTGGTGCACAGGAAACACATCATAAACACTAGCTATTATTATTAAAACTTAATAGTTTAAGAATGTCTTACACACATCTTGGGTACATTTAATACCTTGTTGGAAGTAGCAATATGGTGTGCAGGGACCTCATTCTTTTCAAACGGGCAACATTGTCTATCAATATGTTACTATACAAGCATCTGAAGATATTTCTGAGAAAAGTAAATCTTCAACATGGTGGTTATATGTGTTTGTGTTATGTGATTTCCTGGAAAAAAGTGAAATATCAGCATTAGAACTCAAAAATATTTTATTCAAAAATTTATCTGTGTATTCTGATGCAACCTGTCTAGGTGAACTAAACAGAAAAATATTATTTCTCTTAAAAAAAATCTTTGAGTCATTCTTCACATTTCTATCCAAACTGTTTTATATTTTTGGGTGTCTATGTCCTGATAAAATCCAGATGAAATTTATTTTAGATGCTGAATGACCACACACAGCATTGCATCTAATCATACACAAACAAACAGAACAAAACACAAGACACAAAACACTGGGTTTTTATAAGCTTCAGGAAGCTACCTGATTCCTTCCATATCACCCACACATGTTATAATCGATGTTATTACTCCTTAGCAAGCATTTTAAACTAGAAAGACCCATCTACGGAGGGTAGAATGAGGTTGGAGAAATAAACCCCATATTGTAGTTGTTTCTTATTACAGAGCTCAGCATTTTTATGTTCTCTAGTCAACAAAAAGACTCCCCTCTTACACACCCTTGGTGCTTTCTATTTATGTTCACCTGCTACTCAATTAACACCCCGTCAAACCGCACACTTGTAGGGGGTTTATTGTCAGACCACTGTACTGCAGCCCTTAACCCTCCATCTCACCTACATTACACATGAGCTAAAAACAATCCCCTGACTGTGCTTAGAAAACATGGCTTTTCATTTGGTATTTGTGTAAGGTTTTCCTTGTGCACATTACCCTGGGCGTTCATAAAGTTATAACTGTATCTACATGTGTCTGACATTTATTACCTTCCATAGGACTATAAAACACACTTTTCTCTTTTAACTGCATCTGCTGACATGTTACATAAAATAAACTTTAAATATTACCTATAAATTAATTAGCATTTCCTTTCCATTAGGAAAAGCAGATGAAGGTTTACCAACACTGCTTTAGTATAGTTAGAAGTTTAGATAAGATTCTACACAAAAGACAACAGGAATATTCATACCCATTTTGTGTTTTATTTAGTTATATTTATGGATTTATGTTAGCCAAGTAATACATATTCATTTGTAGAAAGTTATCTAAATACAGTAAAGCTTCGAGAAGAAAACAAACACTTCCCCTTCAAAATTACTTTACTGATTTATAATTTCCATTATTCTTTCTTAAATATGTATAACTATTAATTCTTTTATATAAATCTTATCTATTTATAAATATGATATTTAGATAATTGTTTATATATACACTACTTTACATAAGTGAATTTTTCATACAAAAGTTGGTATTGGGCCTATTTTATATGTGGTTTTAAGACATGTCTTCATTACTTAACATTGTATGATTATCAGGTCCCATGTGATTAAACATTCTTCCTAATTTTAATTTTTAATACTACCCACAGTCAAAATATTGCTATTATAAATGACATTGAGGTAAACATCCTTCTATGTAAGATTGTATCTGCATTTCTGATTATTTCTTCAAGAAAAAGTCCTAGAAGTGGAAACACCATTCAAAGCTTCTGTACAGCAAAGGAAACAACAAAACGAAACAGCAGCTTATGGATTTGCAAACCGTATATTTAATAAAGGCTTAATATCCAAAATTTATTAAAAAACTCTTACAACTCAATAGTGGAAAAACAAATATCCTAATTAAAGACAGGCAAAAAGCCTGAACAGATATTTCTCAAAAGAAGATATAAAAATGGCCAACAGGTATATAAAAAGGTGCTCAATGTTATTATTCATCAGAGAAACGCAAATCCAAACTGCTATGAGATATCACCTCATACCTGTTAAGATGGCTATTATCAAAATGTCAAAAAATAACAAATGTTGGTGAGGGTGTGAAGAAACAGGAACTCTTCCATACTGTTGGTGGTAGTGTAGATTAGTATAACCATTATGGAGAAACAATATGGAGTTTTCTAAAGAAATTAAAAGTAGAGCTACCGTATGACCCAGCAATTCCTCTTGTGGGCATACACGCCAAAGGAAATGAAATCACCACCTTGTAAAGATGTCTGCACGCCTATGTTCATTGCAGTGTTATTCACAATATTATAACAACCTAAGTGTCCATCAATGGACAAATGGGTAAAGAAACTGTGGTACATATGAGTATATACAGTGGAACACTATCAGTCTAAAAAAAGAATGAGATTTTGCCATGTGCCACAACATGGATGAGATTGAAGGGTGTTGTGTTAAGTGAAATAAGCCAGACACAGGAAGAAAAATATTGCACAATCTTTCTTACATGTGAAATGTAACAAGAAAAATTCAAATATACAGAGAGAATAAAACAGTGGTACCAGAGACTGGGGGATGGGGGAGATGGTGGTGGTGCAAAGTAGCAAATATGCAAGATGAGCAAGTGT
>NW_007734098.1:55687-56671 GCF_000696425.1 Galeopterus variegatus | reverse complement strand
CTTGCCCCCCCTCCACAAAAACTGGGTAACTATGTGAGATGATAGATATGTTAATTCGCTCCACTATAGTAAACTCTTTACTATCTATACGCATCCCATAACATCATGTTGTATACCTTAAATATAACATACACAATAAAATTCATTTTTAAAAAATTAGAAAAATGTTTTAAAGACTCTTAAAACCCTTTGCCAGAATGCTCTCCAGGGTACAATGTCCACAATGTACCCTGATTAACTTTGAATATTTTTTTTAGATCACGATTAACTTGGTAGTTGATCATGGCTGTTTCAGTAGCCATTTCTTTAATTGATATTAGGTTGAACATATCAAAACATTACTATATTTTGTCATTATGGTCTTTATAGAACATATTGATAAAGTGCTTGAGCTCTAAAAATTAGATCAACTTTAATTCAAATGCAGACTTCATCACTTACTTGAGAAAAGCTAAAGTTCATGCCTAAAGCTGTTTCCTTATATGTAAATAGTATTAGCACCTATTTTAGGGAGTTGATATGAGATTTAAGAAAACAAGTGTTAATGTTCATAGTTTGGTGCCTGACATGGTAAGTGGTCAATGCATATTATTTGTACTCTTGTGAATTGGCTTTTCTTTACCTGCATTCATTGTTGTTTAACTGATAGTTAATATAAATAAGCTCTTCAAAACTAATGGGAAAAATGTTAAGTATATCAACTCTTTTCTTTCATCAACTGCTGTGTAATTGATTTTGCCATGTCTTGGCATAAAATTACATTATAATTTTTATTTATAGCTGTATCTCCGTCCCTCAGAACAATATCCAAAAAATAGGGGGCATTTAATGTATATTTTTGAATGAATGTATTGTTCTTTTTTGAAAATTTTTCGTTATTTTTGAACATTTCTCTAAATATAAATCTTAGAATCAATTTAACAAATCCTCTAAAACACCCTGTTGGGATTTTAATTGCAAAAGCATTGAATGCATTTGTGAGAA
>NW_007734098.1:53178-54912 GCF_000696425.1 Galeopterus variegatus | reverse complement strand
AATCCTCTAAAACACCCTGTTGGGATTTTAATTGCAAAAGCATTGAATGCATTTGTGAGAAGAACTGACATATTTATAAAATTAGATTTTTCCCTCCAGAAACTTGTTACATCTTTTCACCTAATCCAGCCTTCTGTTAAGTTATTCTGTTAAGTTTTGTATTTTCTTTTAACTGACATATTTATAAAATTAGATTTTTCCCTCCAGAAACTTGGTACATCTTTTCACCTAATCCAGCCTTCTGTTAAGTTATTCTGTTAAGTTTTGTATTTTCTTTATGTAGGACTTGAACATTTCTTGTTAGGTTCATTTGAGGTTTATTGTTGTTTTTTATTCTGGGAATTGAGTTTTCTATTTTCTATTATGTTTTCTCATTGGTTATTGTTCTAAAGGGAACTATCGATTCTTTTGTGCTGATATTTTATTCTTCCAACATAGTTATTCTAGTCCTACCAGTTGTAGTATTTGTTTAGTCAGTTCTCTTAGCTATTCACATAATTTACCAAAGATGATTGTTTTTTTCTTCTTTTTTTCTATACTATATCTATTATTTATATTTCTTATCTTATTTTATTGGCTACAACTGCAAAAATGATTTTGGATAGTAGTGGTGATAGCAAAATTCCTTGCACTAATATCTGACTTTAAGGAGAAAATTTTAATTTACAATTAAGTGTAAATTACTTTCTGTGAGGTTCTACATAGTAGTCTAACATTTTAAGGTAATTTCCTTTGATTTTGCCTTGATAGGGATTTTTTCAAAAAAACATGTTCAGTTTACTAAGTTTTTTCATCATCTATTAATAAGATCATTTTTTCTTCCTTTAAACAGTAATCTATTGAATTGCATCAAAAGATTTCATGATATATAACGAATATTTCAAAAATAAAACTTTCTGGGCCATAATGTATTCTTTTTACTATAATGTTAGATTTAACTCATTAACATGCAACATAGAATTTTTACGTTTATGTCGAGTGAAACTGGCTGATTGTTTGTCCTTTTCTTGTGATATCCTTTTCTAGTAGCCTAGTTATCCAAACACATTGATTGAAAAGCCAGCTACAATGATTTATACACATATCCTTTTCCGTCACCTAAGCAGAATCTTACGGTATTGGTTCAGCTAATTGATGGCATCAAGTGTTTCTGGAATACTCTTGGCCTTTCTCTCATGCTTATTAAAACATGATTGTAAGATGCTGCATCTCCGGGTGCCTGATGGTGCTGCCATACTGCATCTTGAGAAAAATTGGGATTCTGCTGGGAAAGGAGAGTGGGGAAATAGATACTGGTTAGACAACTGTCTGTCCCAATTGAGAATCTTCCCATGTTTATCTATGTTCTAGATGAGAATAGAAATCATCTGCTTTTAAACATTCTATAGTCTTTAACTCTAAAAGTATAAGGACTTAATGTCTTTCTAGGGGTAATACTTGACTATTCAGTTTTTTGTGTGATTATTGACTAATTATTGTACTTCACCTATTAACAGATTAACTTTGAGATTTATATTTTTCTAAAAATTTTTTTTGTCCATATTTTCTGAGTTATCAGCATAATGTTGCTCATATAATCCAATAATTGTTCAATTTCCTCTTTATCTGAGCTATACTTTCTTTCTACTGTTGTTTATTTGTCTCTACTTTTTCTCAATCAGACTTATCAAAAATTTATGTATTTTATTGACCTTTACATAAATATTTAAAGCTATGCATTTTCTTTTGATTTTC
>NW_007734098.1:50502-51861 GCF_000696425.1 Galeopterus variegatus | reverse complement strand
AAATAATTTTATTATATTTTTAATTCCTTGCTGAGTTTTACTATCTCATTTATGCAACTTTTTCTAATTTGGACCCGTGTTGCTGTTTTATATGTCTCGTCATTTTTAAAAAATTAAAAAAAATTTCTTTCTCAACCTTAGGTAACAGTTTTCTATGCTTTGTTAGCCCTCTCTATCCTGCTCTTCCTCCTCTTCTTCTTTCCCTGCGGTTTTATAGTGAAATCATTGTTTTTATTAATTTATATATTTATAGTTGTTAATTGTGGAAAAATACACATCACATGAAATTTACCATCTTAACCATTTTTAAGTGGAGAGTTCAATAGCATTAAATACACTCACAGTATTGTGTAGTTTACTTTCAAAGGAAGAGTTGTTAAGAAGATTTAAAAAACTGTAATTGGACGGATGGTTTTTACAAATTCTTATGATATTAATTTCTAATTTTTCACTTTGTAAACAAGATTGTGGGCCAAATGATTTCTGTATTTTGAAATTTATTTAAGTTGTCTTTATGACCTAACACGTCATTAATTTTTTGCATGTATTTTATGCATTTTTGAAAATAATGTTCATTGTGAATGGGCAGCTGGAAATTCTTTTCTTTCAGATCTCACTTCCTATATCCTTCATTATATCTCCTCAATATTTTCTTGATCCTTCTCTAAAATCTACTTACCATTTGGGGATTAGGGAAGGGCTACTATACCTTAAAGCACATGCTGTTAAGCACATGCTTAAGAATGAAATATCTACAGTGTAAAGAAATATTTCTTTTTGCAATATTGACTAGTTCTCACAACGCAATTTTGAAGCATTATTATGCTCATATAGTCTCTCTATGGATATATTCTTTCTCCGTACATCTCTATTAATAGCTCTATCTTTATTTTTTATTTTATTTTATTTTTTTTTTGTCTTTTGTCTTTTTTTCCATGTCCGGCAACGGATCGCAACCCTCAGNGGGGGCAGTAATGAGATTTATTTATAACAGTAACTGAAATGCAAGAAGTAGCAAAGTGCACAATATTCCTCAAACTCTATAGTTATTTCATGGATGGGTGCACCTGGGCCAGTCTGGACATACAGGGGAGGGACGCATTCCTCCCAACACACCCACCTTATTTCATATTTAAAGGCTAACTTAAAAGAAGTTAGGAAACACCTAGTTTCAGTTAGTAGTAAGGTGTGTATCAAAAGATGTTCAGGCCTAAGAACAATGCAAGGCAGTGTGCAGGGCCATAGCTGGAGTTTGCATAACAAGGGCTAAGATCTGCATGTTGGCCACTAGCTTTCAAATCTTTTCCATTTATTTCTAAATGTCTATCTGAGTTATAAAATATACCTTCCTTTGTTTTC
>NW_007734098.1:41030-48872 GCF_000696425.1 Galeopterus variegatus | reverse complement strand
GCGCCGCCGCGCTTCCCAAGCGGCGCACTATCCAGTGCGCCACCGGGCCGGCCCCAATAGCTCTATCTTTATATCTAATCAAGAACTTCATAAAAAGTTTGGAAAGGAGGGAGAAGAGAAGAAAAAAGGAGAATGAGGAGGCAAGGAAACCTTCAGCCTTTGATGCTTACTAATTCTTGAACCACTTTATTTCTTGATTGCTGATGAGGTATACATCCCACAATACTGTGAGTTTGCCATTTGTCTTCTTGAATCTTGATCTTTTTTTCCCTTTATACATTTCAATACTACATTTTTAGATTGTTTTTGATAGAATGTATATTTTAACAATGTAAAATAGCTCTGATATATTTCAAGCTTTTCGCTTAATATGCTATTTTTCTAGTACTGTTTGTTTTAATATGGATTTTTAGTAGTCATATTTATACTGGATAATTATATGTTTGTACTTATCCCTGGCAATTTATTTTGTTTTCTATTTTTCCTGCTTTTTCAGTGTACAGATCTTTTACCTCTTTTGTTACATTTAATTCTAAGTATTTTATTCTCTTTGATACTATTGAAAATGGGATTATTTACTTGATTTCTTTTTCAGGTAGTTCATTGTTAGCATAAGAAAAACAACTAATTATTGTATGTTGGTTGTGTATTTTGCAACTTTACTAATTTTTTATTTGTTCTAAAAGTATTTTTGGCCAAGTCTTTAGGGTTTTCTATATATGAGTATAAGATTATGTGATCTGCAAATAGAGAAAATTTAACTTCTTCCTTTCTAATTTGGATACCTTTTATTTCTTTTTCCTACTTGATTGCTCTGTCTAGGACTTCCAGTACTATGTTGAAAGAAGTGGTGGGAGTGGGCACCCTTGTCTTCCTCCTGATTGTAGAGGAAATGCTTTCAGCTTTTCACTGTTGAGTATGATTTTAGCTGTAGGCATGTAATATATGAGCTTTATTAAGCTGAGGTACATTTCTTCTATATTTAATTTGTTGAGTTTTTAATCATAAAAAGATGTTAAATTTTGTCCAGTGCTTTTTATGTAATTAAAGTCCAATGTTTCCTTATTGATTTTCTGCCTGGATAATCTAACCATTGCTGAGAGAGATATTGAAGTACCCTATTGTTATCTTGTTGCTATCTATTTCTCCCTTCAGTTCTGTTAATATTTATATGGTTAGGTGCTCTAATGTTGGGTTCATATATATTTATAGTTGTTATATCCTCTTCACTGTTATATAGTGGCCTTCTTTGTCTCTTGAACAGATTTAGCCTGAAAGTGTATTTTGTCTGATGTAAGTATAGCCACCTCTTCTTTCCTTTGGTTACCATTTGCATGAAATGCTTTTTTTCGTCTTCTCACCTTCAGCCTTTGTGTGTCCTTACAGCTAAAGTAAGTCTCTTGTAGGCAGCATGTTTTTGGATCTTATGTTTTCTTCATTCAGTTATCCTGTGTCTTTTGATTGGAGAACTTGATCCATTAACATTTAAGATAATTGTCGATAGGTAAAGGACTTACTATTGTCATCTTATTAATTGTTTTCTGGTTGTTGTTGTGTGGATCCTTTGTTCGTTTCTTTCTATCTTGCTGCCTTCCCTTGTGATTTGTAAATTTTTTTTGTAATGGAATCCTTTTATTCCTTTTTCTTTATCATTTGTCTATCTACTAGATAATTTTTCTTTGTAGTCTTCATGAGGATTATATAAAATATCTTGTAGTATAATACTCTACAAAAACTTTACACTTTTACTTCTCCCCTTCTTCACATTTTATGCTATTGAAGTCACACTTTACATATTTTTATATTGTGTATCCATTAACAAATTATTATAGCTATTACTATTTTTAATACTTCTGTCTTTTAACATTTATTCTAGAGGTCAAAGTAATTTATGCAACACTATTGCATAAATATCATGCCACACTCTCTTGTCCTGCAAGGTTTCTGTTGAAAAATTCACTGATAGATTTGTAAAGTTTCCCACATATGTATGAGCCACTTTTCCCTTGCTGCTTTCAAAACTCTCTTTGGACTTTTGACAGTTTGATTTTAATGCTTCTCAGGATAAACTTTCTTGGGTTCATCTTGGCTGGGGTCCTTTGAGCTTCAGGAATCTGAATATTCCCATATTCCTCTCAAGATTTGGGAAGTTTTAGCCATTATTTCTTTATTAAGAAATATTTTTTAAATTAATTTTCATTTCCTCTACCTTTTCTCCTTTGGGACTCTCATAACGTATACATTTGTTCATTTGATGGTTTCCCATAGGTCTCTTATGGTTTTTTTTTTTACTGTTCTTTTTTATTTTTGTTCTTCTAACTGACTAATTGCAAATGACCTGTTGAGTTCACTGATACTTTCTTCTGCATGATTGAGTCTGCTTTTGAAGCTCTCTATTGAATTTTTCAGTTCTCCCATGGTATTTTTCAGCCTCAGAATTTCTGTTTCATTCCTTTTCCTAGGGGTTTTATTTATTTTTTATTAAACTTTGCATTTTGTTCATGCACTGTTTTCCTGATTACATTTATTTCTGTGTCTATGTTCTCTTATATCTCATTGAGCTTCTTTAAGATGAATATTTTGAATTCTTTGTCAGACAATTTGTAAACTTTATTACTTTGGAGTTGGTTACTGGAGCTTTATTAATTTCATTTGTGGTATCATGTTTGCCTGATTGTTTATGATACATATATTAGCATTAGTGTCTGTACATTTGAAGGAGCAAACACCTCTTTTAGTCTTTATAGACTGGTTTTGGCAGGTAAAGACCTTATGTTCTTGAGTCCCTAGGCTAATAGATTGCCTCCAGAATCAAAGTCAAATGGGGTTGGAGCCAGATAATGTGGCTGCTGTTGGATCCTCATTGGGGTTTGTCACTGACGGGCATGTTATCAGGGGTTCAGGTGGAGGTGGAACCTGCCTATTCCCTGGACAGACACAAGTGCCTCAGTCAGTAGGGCTGGTACTGTGATAAGGGTCTGCTATCGGGTCTGCAACTGGGTTTTACATATAGCAGGCTTGGTACCAGGTGCATAGATGAGTATGGTTCCTGCCAGGTCCTTGGGAGGTGTCATGCCAGGTCACTGGCTGGATCCCTGAGTGGGCAGGACTGCCTGAAGACCATGGCTGAGTGGGATTGTAGCTGGATCACAGCTGTTTCAGGATCCACAGTTGGTCTGAGGTTGGTAGGCCTGGCATCAGGAACACAGACAGGTGTGTCACCAGGTGGATCCTTGGGCAAAAAGGACTTCTTCTGGACCACAGCTAAGGGGTGGAGACTGAGTTATAGAGTAATTTCAAGATTCAAATTAGATCAAGGTCAGCAGGCCTTCCCTCGGGGGCATGAATGGGCATGTCTCCTGCCAGGTCACTGGTCAGACAGGACTATTCCCTGACCATAGCTGAGAGAGGCCATACAGGACTCTTACAACTTACAGGACTGCTTTAGAATCTGCAGTTGGACTGAGGTCAGTGAGCCTGCCTCTGAGGGCATGGACAGGTGTGTCCCCTGGCAACATCCCAGAAGGCCTAGGACAAAGCAGCCTATAGGAAGTGAGTCTTTATCAAGTGCAAAAGTCTGAGAAGCTAACCAAAAATCTAGTAGCTGCCATCCTGTGAATCCTTTCCTTGTGTGTGAGATATAAGTGGTATATAGCTTCAGCACTAACTCAGCAAGACACATCTAACTCAATAGGATACATACTAGTGAATCTATAATTTATTGTGCTCATTCAAGCTCTGGACAACTGTCCTTTTTGGTGTCATATTCTGAGCATCAACCATAAAAATAATCTTCATCATAGTAGCTATACTGATTCCCTCTCTGGAAACTTAGAATATTCTCTCTTGACTATTGGATTTCAGAAAGAAAATGTCTAATTACATGTATTTTTTGCTTTCCTTTTCCTTGGTGATTGATGAGTCTTTTCAATCTGAAGAATTTCACCTTTCTTTTAATTATCTTTTGTAATTTCTTATATGGGAAAATATCTATTATTGTTCCATTGGTTTTTTCTTTTTTTTCTTCTATTTTTCCGTCATTTCTCTTAGAAGATATTGAAAGTTCTGTATCTATCCTCCATGTCTCTTACCTTTTGTTTATATTTTCCATCAATAGCTAGTGCTGTTGATGCCCCCCCCACATTTCTAGTGTCACTTTTACTGTTTTTTTGAGTACATCCCCTAACTGCTGTGTGAATTACTGCTAACAGTGCACACCTGTAACTTTCTTTGGGGAACTTTCTTTGGCACTTTGAGCTGCTTTGCTTGGGGGGTGGTCAGTAGTCAGTGACTAACCAATGTAGGATATAAAAGCCCAGCTCTTTGTCTCAAGGTGAGATAAACTGTCTAGTACAATTGCTTTTCAGAGGTGTCCATGAAATAGAAAGAGGCTAGACATCATTTGAACTCACTGTTGCTTGACTTTTTCTTTTCTTTTCTGCTTACTTCCTCCTTTACAGGTTTTTCTTGAGAGCACTTTCTTAATACATTACTTTCACGTGAATGCTTGTCTCGGGTTCTGTATCTGTAGAATCCCATGGTCTCTTTATCTTTTTGTGCTCTGTTCCTGGGGAATTTCTTAGTTCCATCCCTCAGGTCACTAGATTTTATTTTTGACTGTCTCTTTGGTAATTTAACCTATCTATATACCTTTTAATTTTGCTAATTAAAATGTTAATTATGAAAAATTTCCCTGAAGTACTTATGAGTGAAATGCTATTATATCTAGGATTTCTTTAAAATAAACCAAGGTGGGGCTGAACCTGTGGCTCACTCGGGAGAGTGCGGCACTGGGAGCACAGCGGTGCTAGGAGAGCTGAGGCTGCAGGTTCGGATCCTATATAGGGATGGCCGGTACGCTCACTGGCTGAGCGTGGTGCGGATGACACCAAGCCAAGGGTTACGATTCCCTTAGCGGTCACAATAAATAAATAAATAAATAATAAATAAATAAATAAATAAAAATAAACCAAGGTGAAGGGATAAATGGAAGTATACATGAAGTATAATGAGACATGAATTGATAATTGTTGAAGGTGGACAAGAGGTACATGGGCATTGATTATACCTTTCTTTTTCTGAATATGTTAAACATGTTTTGTAATAAATACATTTTTTGTAATAAAATATTGTTTTAAAACTATCTGTTGGTCACTTTTCATTTTTCATGAATGTAGTCCTTAATTTCTCTGAGATAGTTAAATATGATTGTGTCCAATTTACATTGTTTGCCCTACTTTTTGTGAGTTTTTTTTTTTTTATGTTGCGTTCCTAGTTTGTTTTTTCTTGTTTTGACATTCTTCTCCTCTTATTCATGGTGTTAGTTTTTTAAAATAGTTAGGAATATTGAATATTTGTCATTTTTAATACTTTTTTGATCATCTTTACCTGCTGATTGTCCTGTACTCTGTATTGCAGCTTGCCTCAGATGACTGAGAGGGCGCTGGGTGACAGTGCCATAAGAAATGATCCACAAGTTTAATGGCAGGACACAGGTGTTTCCCATCTCTCCTGGGGGATCTGCCTACCTGGGTCATTGCTCTGCCTTTCCCTCCAGGCAATGTTTCTAATCTGCTATATTTTACTTGTAAAAGTGAAAATACAAAGTGCTGTTGGAGGGTGGTTTTGGGGTGGGGATGGATATCAACTTGTTTAGCTTCTCCAAAGGCAACTTTCTCCTTGATGAAGTTGCAGGAGTCCTTGCACCCAATGACTGTTGCTCTTGAAGCTTTTCCTCTCAAACAGCCCTCATTCCATAATGACTTATTCCTGCACATTTTTAGGGTTATAATTTCCCTCAGCTTTAGTTTTTCATAAATCTGATACTGTCCCCTTTCTATCTTAGATAGATTCCTTTTCCTGCACTGTTATAAATCAAGTATTTTAAAAAATATCTTTTTTGTGTGTATTGTTTCATAGCATTTGTGACAGAAGGGAAGGGAGTCATGTGAGCAGAGTTCACCTCCTTGATCCAATCCCCCATTTACGTCCACTGTGGCTTATAATTCTATTGTTGCAGTTCAGTTCCTTGTCATTTAGTTTATTGTTTCTGCATCGCATCCTGGGTTTTGTCTTTTGGGTTTTTGTTTTTGTTTTTTCGGTCTCAGCTTGTTAATTTTTCCTGACTTTCTGTTCTTATGTCATGTAATTTTGCACACTATTAAAGATACTAGATGCTTTTTCTTCAGGTTTGTTCTGGCCCCTATACTAGATTACTTTTAGAAGAGAGCTTCACCCTGGGTTAAGATTAAATCTTCAGAGGTAGGGTAGGAGAGCAGGTTGATTCAGCAGCTCAGAGCACAGTTCTCAGTACCCAGTTTGTATTAGTCAGGGTTCTCCAGAGAGACAGAAAAAATAGGATATGTATATAATTATATGAGAGGGGATTTATTAGGGGAATTGCCTCATGTGATTGTGAAGCTGAGGAGTTCCATGATAGGCCGTCTGCAAACTGGATGCTGGTAGCTTGGCTTAGTCCAGGTCTAGGAGCCTCAGAACCAGGAAAGCCAATGGCATAAGTCTTGCAAGCCAAAAACTGAAGAGTCCTGAGTTCTGATGTCGCAGACAGGAGAGAAGAGTGTATTCCAGCTCCAGGTAACAGCGAGAGAGAGACTCACCTTTTCCTCCATTTTTTGATCTTTCAGCCGCAGCAATTTGATGGTCCCTGCCCAAATTGAGAGCTAGTATTTCCCACCTCGTCCATTCATGCCCACCTGCTAATCTCTTCTGGAAACACCCTCATAGACGCGCCCCAAAAGGTTGCTTTACCAGATTTTTAGTTATTTCTTAATCTAATAAAGTTGACACCTAGAATTAATCATCACGCAGTGTCTGTTGATTCTTTCTCTGGTGTGGCTTCTTAGGCCAATTCAGGAAGACACACCCTGAAGCCATTTCCATTTTTCTAATACTCACTATTCCATGTCCTCTCTTCTCTCTTCTAGCTCTACAACTCTTTTGGCTGGGGCTAAATCTCACAAAACTTGCCAGTCCTTTTACAACTGCTATGAGTTTCTTTGTGTGAATAAAAATTGAATGATTAATTCTATTACTCAACAGTTATTAGTTTCTTTCTCCATGGTTCCCTGGTGGCTGGGGCTGGGAATAGACAGGTGAAAATCTACTTTGTCTATCACAAAAGTAGCACAGAAACTAAAAGAAGAGGCTCAGTAATTCTGGATGCTGCAGATTATCCAAGCCAGAAGGTAATGATGAAGGAACACTTCTTACAATTTTCTTTTTTCATATTCAATGGATTTTTCCTGTTTTGTTAGTCTTATTTTTTTGGTAAATTTCCTCTATATGTTAACAGTAGTTTCTCTTTTAGAATTTGATTTGGGTGTGTATGAGGTGTTTTGTCTTGTTTTCAAAAGCGTTCTGATGGGAAGTTGTTTAAATGTCTGTTTCAAGAACTATTGGCAACTTTATAGAAGTATAGTTCATTTTTGATTTCTCTTAAGCATTGACTTTTCTTTACAACAAAGCACGTATTTTAAGTATAGTTTTACCAATAGTTTACCATTCCAGATTTTAAATATATTTGACTCACTAATTTTATAGCTGATAGAAAAAAATGATTTCAAAAAATCTCCATTACTAGACAAGCATGTCATGTTGTCCAACAGAATATTACTGGGAGTTACTCTCTCAGGTTTCATCAATGCCCTTGGTTTTTCTTAAACAAAAATCACTTGACAAAGTAGCTGCTTGTAGCAACTTCACTTATTGTGCCACGTTAGGTGGTGATTCTGAGTCTGGTTTTTACTAGATTAAGAAATGCCAGTCTTTTTTTTTTTTTGTCTTTTGTCTTTTTTCCGTGTCCGGCAACGGATCGCAACCCTC
>NW_007734098.1:36991-40049 GCF_000696425.1 Galeopterus variegatus | reverse complement strand
GTGGGATCCGACCCCTCAGGCGGGAGCGCCGCCGCGCTTCCCAAGCGGCGCACTATCCAGTGCCCCACCGGGCCGGCCCAGAAATGCCAGTCTTATGGGGAAGAAAACTACTTCCCTCTAGATTCGCATATTGTACTTACAGTCTCACTGCTGCCCCAGATTATCTATAGGAGTCTTCTCAGGAAGCATGGTCCATGCCCATAATTCTGAAATAAGTACATAAAGGAGCAAAGAGAAACAAATAGCATTTTTAAAGAGGGTTGAATCATCAACCTGCCGTCTCCCCACTCTTTTCTTGAAGTAGGACTTGGTTTTTCTCTAACTACCACACACTATAGAAGTTAAATTTTATAAAGGATTTTTATTTGTTTTGAGGAATTTTAACATTTTCCTCAATGTTTTAAAAGACTAAAGTGAAATTTTTCTAATATGATTAATGTTTTTATGTTTTATACATAATTTCTATATTAGATTCACTAGGAATTATTTCACAGTTTTTCAAATGACTTGGAAATGTGCTTTTTAAAAAAAAATGTCTAAATAAGTGCACACTGAAACTATCAAAAATTTACCATCTTGGAGACTTTAATTTTGATTTTAATCTGTTAATTATTATTTTGCCGTAATAGTGGAAGAATTATGACTGGGTGTTTCTGATACTGACAGTATTCCTTACTGGCTACTGGGTGGTGAGCAAGTCTGACTACGATCTTCATCTAACTATTAATTGCCAGGGTTGGATTGGCTGCTCTGTGCCATGTGCCCCCCTGAGCACTGTGCTGAAGTGATGATAAATATTGTTTATTATTATCCTTGGTGACCTGGGAACACTGACTAATTAAAACCTGAATTTCTATAAACACATGATGACTTCTCTGTGAATTTCTGGCCTATTGTGCTTTCAGGAATGTAAAGACGTAGACTATAATCTTTAAATACTCTGTGGCCCAACGCATTAATCCTNAAAATTTACCATCTTGGAGACTTTAATTTTGATTTTAATCTGTTAATTATTATTTTGCCGTAATAGTGGAAGAATTATGACTGGGTGTTTCTGATACTGACAGTATTCCTTACTGGCTACTGGGTGGTGAGCAAGTCTGACTACGATCTTCATCTAACTATTAATTGCCAGGGTTGGATTGGCTGCTCTGTGCCATGTGCACCCCTGAGCACTGTGCTGAAGTGATGATAAATATTGTTTATTATTATCCTTGGTGACCTGGGAACACTGACTAATTAAAACCTGAATTTCTATAAACACATGATGACTTCTCTGTGAATTTCTGGCCTATTGTGCTTTCAGGAATGTAAAGACGTAGACTATAATCTTTAAATACTCTGTGGCCCAACTCATTAATCCTTAGCAAGTAGATACACATAAAAAGGTGACATTTAGTGGGGCATAGGTGGAGTATAGATTTTCAGACCACTAATCTTCCTTTATTTTTCCCCTTTGAATGCCTGGAAGTGAATTTTTGGAGGGGAAAACCATCTTGTATTATGGCTAAATTTTTTGTGGAATAAATCTAGATAATATAATGTCATAGAATTCTGGCCTCAGTCAGGTGGCCTTCTCATTTTGGTAATGTGATATCTATTTTAAAATAAAATGTATATTTCCTTTTTTCTAATTATTAAAGTAATACATGTTTATAATAAGAAATGTAAAAGAGAGATGAATAAAAACAAAACAAGAAAATAAAAATGCTCAGAAAAAATTCTATTAACAATGGAGAAATATCTTTTGATACTTTTTTTAAAATTAGTTTTTAATTACACACTTAATACCTGAAGACCTCCTCTCTGTATAAAATTAAATTACTATTGAAACAATACTGTACCCCACAAATATGTACAAGTAAATGATAAAATAAAAATTAGAAAAGTATTGCATTACTAAAAGTAATCCACCATAATCACCTTCTTCAGTTCCATTCCCTACCCCATTGTCAATTTGCTATGTGTTGGTCCAAATTTTGNACCTTCTTCAGTTCCATTCCCTACCCCATTGTCAATTTGCTATGTGTTGGTCCAAATTTTGTTCTATGCATTACATGCACACACACACATGTAAAGTGCTCCATTACCCCTTAATATTTCAGTGTGTACTTCTTTAAACAAGGACACTTTCCTAAATAACACAAACCATCAATATCAGGAAATCAACATTGATACAAATTTGATAGACTGTTCCAGTAATGCCCTCTATAGCTATTTTTCCCAGTCCAGTATCTAATCAAGTATCACAAATTTATTTTAGTCAGCAGGTCTCTATAGTCTCTTTCATATAGAGCAAATCCCTTAATCTTTGACCTTGATTTTTTTTTTTTTTGTCTTTTTCGTGACCGGTAAGGGGATGCAACCCTTGGCTTGGTGTCGCCCGCACCACACTCAGCCAGTGAGCGCACTGGCCAGTCCTATATAGGATCTGAACCCATGGCTGGAGCGTCACTGCGCTCCCAGCGCCGCACTCTCCCAAGTGTGCCACGGGGCCGGCCCTGACCTTGATATTTTTTAAGAGCACAAGTCAGTTTCCTGCATTGTCTTGTACTTGCAATTTGTATTTCCTGTTGTTCCTTCATGATTAGAATTAGGATATTCTTTGGTTATAGTGATGGTGTTAAGTACACCATATAAGAGGCACACAATTCGATATTTGTGACATTAACTTTTAACACTTGATTAAGATTTTTCCTTCTAGATTTCTCTGTTGTAAATTTAATTAAAATGTATGTTGTAGTTATTTAATCAGTAATCAATAAGTATTTTTCAGAGAGATACTTTGTAAATCTCCTGTTCCTCATCAAAATTTCACCCACTAGTTTTAGCATCCATTGCTGATATTTGCCTGAAATAATTATTAGTATGTTTAATTCCATCTTTCTTTCCAGATTTATTACTTGGCATCTGCTTTAAGATAAAGCTTTCTAGTTTCTCCCATTTACTACTCATTCTTTTTAAAATGTTAGTGTAGAGTCCTGGATTTCTATTTCCTTCAATGGGATGCAATTCATTAGTAGTAGTATTTATCTTGATATTTAGATTTTCCAAGATT